>NC_090397.1:69889280-70189280 GCF_036365525.1 Heterodontus francisci | reverse complement strand
TATAAAGACAAAAAAACAGAGATATTTTTCCATTGTTTATATTTAAGAACAGTCCAAAAAGATAATGGTTAAGTAAATAATTATGGATAGGTAATATTTCTTTCAACATGGTGTTCCAAATTCACTACTCCTTTTGGCAGGGTCAGAACCTACTGAAAATGTTGGGAAATCTACAGCGGATCCTAGAAAGATCAAAGACAGGTTAACAGATCTAGTGGAGAGAAACCAATGAACTGATAGTGATGACATGGCTGTTGCGATAAGAATAATCGCATGTATAATTTGTAAAGATCAATTTTTTTCACTTTACTACGCTGGAGATACATATGGGTCACCAACCAAAGCAAGCCCCATTCCTCAGCACTCCAATCTTTGAATAGCAAGCTTATTCTGTCTTAACTAAATTTTTAGTTTTACTCTTCATGTGAACAAAGACGGTCTAAATCATTGATATGAGATTTGTGTTTTATGTTGTATATAATGAGGAGGATTCTTTGCTTAAGTTAGTGACAATTTATTAGCGATGTGTCAATTTGAATCAGTTCCACAGATAATTCTTATCAATTTGAAACTCTGATCCTTCAGAACAATATAATAACCTCTTTACAAACCATAATTCCACAACTTGTTGAATGGCTACAAGCTCAAACAATGTCCAACCGAAAAGAGACAAGCCACAGGCACCCGGAACCTGCAAGCGCTCATAAACATTTTGTTTACAGATTTCAACCAAGCATGCCTGGAGTCTGTTGAATGTTTGCAAAATTGTTAAGTATCTGCTGAGAGACAAGGGTTGATGTGCTTCGCTTTCCATGTACAGTTTGTGTTTAATGACGCTGTTATTGCCATCAGAAATTATTAATCCAATATTCAAAGTTTGGAAATTCACTCAGCCTGTTGCATCTGGGATCTAAATTTGATTTAAGAATATTTGCTTTAAGACAAAACCAGGAATATTTAAATAAGATGTGAGACTATGAAGAGAAATGCATTTTCACTGCACTAACTGTACCCATTAGAGAAATACTGACATTCAGTTTTTCAATGAGATTCTCTTTGTCTGCAGGATTTTCTCATCCAGACCCCAGTCAAGGTCCAACCTCAAGAATATTTCCTGGACCTCAGGGACTCATGACTTTATGCACTCACATGAAGAAGCAAAAAGTATTTGTGGAACTTGGTCTTGCTAATATTGTCGATAATACAAATTGTTCTGTAGAATGAGGAAGTTAGCTTAGTTTAACATTACTTGCTTGGGTCAAATGAAAAGTCAAAATAAAATGGCTTTATCCAGTGAGACCCATTCAAATCGTTATATGCAATTGTCTTAACAATAATAATAGGAATCATGAAAATTCACATGGACTTACAGACCAGCCATTGAAACTAACTGGTTGGAGGGACTGAGAAATGCAGGGTATAAAAGAGCCATGAGGAATTATTTTAAGAATATGTCTATTTATATCTAAGGATTTGTGATGAAGGGGAAGGACCCGCACCAGATGGACTGCAGAGGTTCAAGAAGGCAGCTCACCACCAACTTCTCAATGGCAATTGTCGATGGGCAATAAATGCTGGCCTTGCCAGCGATGCCCACATCCCATGAAACAAATGAAAAAAAGAGAATCTGAACAAAAGTGTGTTTTTATTATTCATTCTTGGGATTTGGGTGTTGTTGGCTCAGCCAGCATTTATCGCCCATCCCTAATTGCCCTTGAGAAGGTGTGAGCCACATTTTTAAACCACTGCACTCCATCTGGTGTGGGTACATCCACAGTGTTGTTAGGGAGGGAGTTCCAGAATTTTGACCCAGTGGCAGTGAAGGAATGGTGATATATTTCCAAGTTAGGGTGGTGTGTTATTTGGAGCGGAACTTGCAGGTGGTGGTGTTCCCACGCACCTGCTGTCCTTGTCCTTCTAGGTGGTTGAGGTCGCAGGTTTGGAAGGTGCTGTCAAAGGAGCCTTGATGAGTTTCTGCAGTGCACCTTGTACATGGTACACACTGCTGCCACTGTGTGCTGGTGGTGGAGGGAGTGATTGTTTAAGGTGCTGGATGGGGTGCCAATCAAGCGGGTTGCTTTGTCCTAGATGGTGTTGAGCTCCTTGTTGTTGTTGTTGGAGATTCACCTATCCAGGCAGGTGGAGAGTATTCATTCACACTCCTGACTTGTGGCTTGTAAATGGTGGACAGGGTTTGGAGAGTCAGGAGGTGAGTTACTCGCTACAGAATTCACAGCTCCTTGCCTGCTCTTGTAGCCACAGTATTTATGTGTATATTTTATGTATTGCATGTATTTATATCTATTAGTATTCTTTTAAGTAGTTAACAGTATTAGTTCTCATTTCTTCCTCTAGCGGAATGGCACTATCGTCAAGTGAGAGTCGCCCTCTGCCTTGTTGATCAGGAAATTGTGGGTGATCTCACCATGTATTTTGATATGCACAGTTCTCCCCACCAGCAGCATGCGCTTTCAAAATTGTCCCCAATGTTCCTTCTCTGCTCTGGAAGTAAAAATACAGAATCATAGAATGGTTGCAGCACAGAAGGAGGCCATTCGGCCCATCATGTCCATGCTGGCTCTCTGCAAGAACAACTCAGCTAATTCCACTCTCCTGCCTTTTCCTGTAGCCCTAAAAGTTTTTCTCTTCAGATAATTATCCCATTCTCTTTTGAAGGCCTTGATTGAATCTGCCTCCACCACAATCCCAGGCAGGGCATTCCAGATCCTAACTACATGCTGTGTAAAGAACGTTTTCCCTCATGCCACTGTTGCTTCTTTTGTCAATCACCTTAAATCGGTGTCCTCTGGTTCTCGACCCTTCCACCAATGGGAACAGTTTCTCTCTATCTACTCTGTCCAGACCCCTCATGACTTTGAACACCTCCATCAAATCTCCTCTTAATCTTCTCTTCTCCAAGGAGAACAGCCCCAGCTTCTCCAATCTATCCATGTAACTGAAGTCCCTCATCCCTGGAACCATTCTCATCAATCTTTTCTGCACCCTCTCTAATGCCTTAACATCCTTCCTAAAGTGTGGTGCCCAGAACTGGACACAATACTCCAGTTGAGGGTGAAACCAGTGTTATTACAGGTTTATCATAATTTCCTTAGTTTGTACTCTATGTCCCTATTTATAAAGTATGCATTGCCTTCTCTTTAAAAACCTCCCATGCTGTTCAGCCACAATCTACTGCAGGCCAAAGTTATGTCCCTGAAGCATCACATTGAAACTGGACCGTCAGTGACCAACAGAAAAAGTTCCTCTGCCAGCTCCATGATGGTCAGGCTTCTTGTATTGGAGACCAGACGTCCTGTTTTGACAGGCACAATAGCTGGGCTATCCTCACCTATTGGGTACATCTGCTGAAGCAGTATCTTACCTGTGATCACTGTTGTGTGCCAAAGGTGGGCATGGGACACCGGAATATCTATCCAATTAATACTGCCTTACAGAGAGGCTGAAGCTATTGCTACATAAACATGTCCAGCTAGAGACCACTGAATGTAAAAAGAGTTCAGGAAAAGATTTTCTGTGGTCTATAAGCATCAAAAGATCTAATGAACCAAAGAGGTGATATTTCCACTCTAAACTAACACAGTCTTAAAACATTAGTTTGTGATGTCTTCTTCTCTTAGGCTGTCCCTCAGGAACGAAGATTACTTTTTTGGTTATGATGTAATTGAGTCATAAAATACTATAATCACAGACAGGCCAATGTTTTCCCCGGTTAGTTTTCTTGAACAATATCTCGGCCTCCTCCTGAAGTCCCCAGCGTCACAGATGCCAGACTTTAACCAATTCGATTCACTCTGCGTGATATCAAGAAACGACAATATTCCGGCAATAGTACTGAAGACCTGTGCTCCAGAACTTGCCGCGCCTCTAGCCAAGCTGTTCCAGTACAGCTACAACACTGGCAACTACCCTGCAATGTGGAAAATTGCCCAGGTATTTCCTGTACAGAAAAAGCAGGAGAAGTCCAACCCGGCCAATTATCGCCCCATCAGCCTACTCTCAATCATCAGTAAAGTGATGGAAGGTGTCATCAACAGTGCCATCAAGCGGCACTTGCTTAGCAATAACCTGCTCAGTGACACTCAGTTTGGGTTCCGCCAGGGCCACTCAGCTCCTGACCTAATTACAGCCTTGGTTCAAACATGGACAAAAGAGCTGAACTCAAGAGGTGAGGTGAGAGTGACTGCCCTTGACATCAAGGCCGCATTCGACCCAGTATAGCATCAAGGAGCCCTAGCAAAACTAAGGTCAATGGGAATCGGGGAAAACACTCCGCTGGCTGGAGTCATACCTAGCACAAAGGAAGATGGTTGTGGTTGTTGGAGGTCAATCATCTGAGCTCCAGGACATCACTGCAGGAATTCCTCAGGGTAGTGTCCTAGGCCCAACCATCTTCAGCTGCTTCATCAATGACCTTCCTTCAATCATAAGGTCAGAAGTGGGGATGGTCGCTGATGGTTGCACAATGTTCAGCACCATTCGTGACTCCTCAGATACTGAAGCAGTTTGTGTCGAAATGCATCAAGACCTGGACAATATCCAGGCAAGTAACATTCGTGCCTCACTAGTGCCAGGCAATAACCACCTCCAACAAGAGAGAATCTAACCATCTCCCCTTGTCATTCAATGGCATTACCATTGCTGAATCCCCCACTATCAACATCCTAGGGGCTACCATTGACCAGAAACTGAACTGGAGTAGCCATATAAATAGCATGGCTACAAGAGCAGGTCAGAGGCTAGGAATCCTGAGGTGAGTAACTCACCTCCTGACTCCCCAAAGCCTGTCCATCATCTACAAGGCACAAGTCAGGAGTGTGATGGAATATTCTCCACTTGCCTGGATGGGTGCAGCTCCAAGAACACATGGGAAGCTCAACATCATCCAGGGCAAAGCAGCCCGCTTGATTGGCACCCCATCAACAAACATTCACTCCCTCCACCACCGACGCACAGTGGCAGCAGTGTGTACCATCTACAAGATGCACTGCAGCAATGCACCAAGGCTCCTTAGACAGCACCTTGCAAACCCACGACCTCTACCAACTAGAAGGACAAGGGCAGCAAATGCATGGGAACACCACCACCTGCAAGTTCCCCTCCAAGTCACACACCATCCTGACTTGGAACTATATCGCCATTCCTTCACTGTCGCTGGGTCAAAATCCTGGAAGTCCCTTCTTAACAGCACTGTGGGTGTATGTACTCCACATGGATTGCAGGGGTTCAAAAAGGCAGCTCACCACCACCTTCTCAAGGGCTATTAGGGATGGGCAACAAATGTTTGCCTGGCCAGTGACGCCCACATCCCATGAATGAATAAAAAAAAATTCTAAAGATATTCAACAAAATAGCGTTTGTAAGGGAATTGGCAAGCTTAGATAAACATATTCTATACAGTAAATCAGATTAATTGTAATTATATTAGTCTGCCCTGAAGGGATGGAAAGTGACAATCACCTCTCAAGATCTTAATCTGATAAACTAATTTGGAGGCAGTTTGCGTTAAATAAATCCTGAAAGTAGAGCAATTTGTACTCCAAGATAACAATTCCCTTGGAGCCCATTCAAAAGGTTTGTGATAGGGTAGATGAGAGCACCAGAAGGACAGTTTCAGATTCACTTAATTTGCCTCATGGGTGGAAATGTTCAGACTTTCTCCTTAATATTAATTAGGCTGTTTTTAGTATCATTCAGGGAATCTAAGAATGTATAACAGTGTCATCAAAGACTCGCACAAATAGAGGAGTTAACTCCAGCAGAGATGTTTCCTCGCCTATTCCAGTGGTTAGTAGTCTCAAATAGGAGCTGAGCAAACTTTCACTTTTTGAATCATTGCCACAAGTTCTTTCTCAGCAAAGGATGAATCTGGCCCAAACTTCAGCTGAAGTAAGTTCTTTGGAGACAAGTACAAATTTAGTTGTCTTCTAGACTCAGTGTTATTTCTGCCTCTGAACCAGAAAGACATGGGTTTAAGCTCCACTCCAAGAACTGAACACAGAATCTAGACAGACACAAAAATGCAATGTTGAAGAAGTGCTACCTCGTCAGAGGTGACATCTTTTAGATGAGGTGTTACCTGAGGCTCCGTCTACCTGTTAAGGTGAAGGTAAACGATTCCACGCTGTTACGTGAAGAAGTGCACGGTGTGTTCTGGTCAATATTCCTTCCTCAACAAACATAACAAAAATACTGATTTACTATTTATCTCATTTACCATTTGCCCTGAAAATAGTTAATTCATTTCAAAAGTGGAATGCATCTGAAGTGCTTTGAGAAAATCTTGATATGTCATGTCACCTTATACAGACAAGGTCATTGTGTTGTATGAGATTTTGTACAGTATGTATTAAATCCTCACTTAATATAAAGACATTAACTGGTGTGTTGTTATCACATGAACATATAAAGGACTCTGATTTGGACCTGCTTTTGGAGGCTTATAGTTTGTACATATTTTGGAGGACGATTCATCCTCCTTTTCTTAATGTTTAGTTTAGCAGCCAAGAGGTGTAAAACTAACAGGTAGGCACACTGAAATCTATGCAACTGAGTGTGCATCTGAGAAAACCTTGCTAATCATGATCTTTCAAGGCTACTCTGTTAACCACAGAGATGGGAACTTTTGGCACTCCGAATTTTCTGAAGAAAATAGCAATAGCTGGTGACAGATTGAGAACTGAAAGGTTCAGGTACTCAGGAACTACAAATTAAGATACCAACAGGGTGCTCAACGGGAAAGGTTTAGGATGGCAAATTGAAAATAAATAGGAATGCTCAAAGGCAACAATGGGTCTGATGCAACACTCGAATACTTCGAATGGAGCTGATTACTGAATAAGACACTGAAGCAGCCACCTGTCAATAAGAAGTGAACTAAATAGGAGGTTGATGGATTGTGGCAGTATTGTCTCTCCATCGGATTAGCTGTTATGTGCAAGTAAATTGCTATTAAATTTTACCCTTGTATGTCTAAGTGTAAGAGGCATGAAAGTATTGTGCATCTGATAGGCATGTGTAAAAAGATCTTTGTCAATGTTTACTGACTATTTTTGTGATTAATTTTTTTTAGGTATAGAATGGTGATTATTAATTAAGAAAGGAAACTCCTCTGTACTTGGAAGAATGAGAAAACAGCAACAAATGGTGCAGTCAGTCTCTGGTCATCATGTCATCGGTTGAATGGGCAATGGGAGGCCTCACCACCACATTTTGCCTCATTCAGCACTGCTATCCTTCCTCATTTTGTGTGGGAGTGAAAAGAAGACAGAGGGAAAAATCCAGCCATGAGTTTCATCAGGCTATTAGGCCACAGCCGAGACCAATCGCCCTCACCCGACTTTCAGCAGGGCCACTGGAGATGGATCAGGAGTGGAAACTCTGACCAGTTTTCTTTCCCTAAACGAAGGATCTGGCTAATTGCAGCATTCTACTGCAGTCTCAGTTGAAATCAGTCAACTCAGCATAGACCAAGGAATTGGATCTGGGATCCTGTGGTCGTAGGATAGAGCTACTCACTGTTTTAACTAGCTGGGCAACGGAGGATTCCTGCATGTATTCCTGAGGAACCTCTGTATTCTTTTTGAGGAAAAGTAATATTTTTCCTTTCAGTAAGATGATTGAAACCTTTCACACTGTGTGACATAATTCTGATAGAGGTCATTTTCTCTAGGTCTGGAATCACTAAACCAGTTAAAGCATCCACCAGATAAGTGTTCACTGGGAATTAAATTGCCCTTTCTAAAGCACATGGTGTGAAATTTCTATCATTGCCAATAAACACCACTGAGCAAAGCTATAGGTGTTTAATGCTTTAAATTTATTTTTCAATTTCCCCTTCTTTCCTTCTCTTTCCCCGTTCCCTTTCCCATACACTGTTACCTGTTCCACTATTTTCTCTCTCCCTTTGTCTCAATTCCTCCTCCATCTCACACACACATAGACGTCACACATATTCCTGGACACATTGGAAACCAGAGTTCCTGTGTAGCTTATCTACATTCTCAGTTAAAGCCATTAATATATCAACTTGTATGGCAGAAAATATACCACGATTTGGAACAGCAGGCAATACTGCTTAGATTTTCACATCCCTTCCCACTCTACCTCTTGTCATTTATAAATCAAGGAATTGTTCTTTTGCCTTGGGCTGTGTTTAGCCACAGTATTTGCACCATTACAGTTTAATCAGCATCCCTGCCTGTTGACATCTTTCAAATATTTTCCTCCTTTTTTGAAGGGGGATGTTGCTTCAGCTTAGAGAAATGTCAAATGGAGGCAAGGAGCTTCCCCAATGTAAGGGAGAAAAATAAAAAATTCAGTTCAGAGTAACATTGGCAGAAGCGTTGAATGAGAATATTTGGTACAGGTAGAAGAAAATAACACAAAGTTTATTAAAACAATACCTAGAGGGTTCTTCTCCATTAGTTTTATTATTATGCAGCTAGGAGGCCATATAATGCCAGTTTAATGAGTTGAATTCAGCTTTGGGAAAGAAGAAGGTGAAAATTTCATCTTGATCTCAGAAGCATTGTAGTTTCTTTTGGTATCTTCATTAGTTGGTTAAGGAGTTGTCATTGTCTTGTGGGCTTCAAAGGTCTAATTTTGGATCTGGGTTTGGAATCTCATTGTTCCTCAGTGTATACTGTGCAGCATATCTGAAAGTCTCCATATGACTGGGTAGCTGCATAGTCAAGCTTATTGTCCGAGTCCCTGGGAGCATAAGAGGAACTCACTATTCAAAGTACTCACAGTATTCACAGAGCTGCAAAACTGCTATAAGCCATACTTTTAAAATGACCTTCTACAAAGTTAAACTTCTTGGGTTTTGAGATAGGATCTTGGAACAAACCACCTTTTCTGTAAAGTAAATCCTGTGTTTCTCAGTGGCAAAAAATACAAAAGAAAAATACTGCGGATGCTGGAAATCTGAAATAAACACAGAAAGTGCTGGAAAGGCTCAGCAGTTCTGATGAAAGGTCATCGAACTGAAACATTAACTGCTGAGCCGTTCCAACATTTTCTGGTTTTTATTTTATATAATAAAAATTCTAATTGTTTTAAATTTTCAAATCTCCTACCTTTCATATTGTAATTAATTTGCTCTGCAACTGACTGCATTAGTCAAAGTATCCTTTTTAACTTTAATATTCTCCTTTGCAGTCATTAACAAGCTCAGATGCATGGAATGTACGACTACTCCCCCTGCCAGCACATGATGGAAAAAGCATGTTAAGATGGCACTTAGAGCAAATATACCCGCCTGTACTTCTGCCTACGTATTGTATACCCAGATCACTTCCGACAGAAATTCCCAGAAGTAGCATTGAAGCTGGAGGAACAGCTCCCACCCAGGTTACACCAGCATATAAATAAAAACTATATTTTGAGGAAAGATTGTAAGGCTGAATTTGTTTTGAGGTTTATTCAATTTACTGGCATCATATGAGCAGAAATCCAGCTTCACTATCTCTTCCGAGCAAGTAATTTTCATTTTATCTGTAAATCTAATTCCTTATAAATGGCTGTTGTTGTTTTTTTGGTTGTTGTTATAAATGGCAAACTGGAGGCATTAGATATTAAGTCGCTTTGGTACAACATAAGCTTCTGTGTCAGATGTAAATTCTTATCAAGACTCAGAAGTTTTTTTTTAAATGTACCATTCTTGAAGGTCGCCAGTTGTCACCATCTCTCCATTCTAGCATAACAAACACTGATTATTTCAATGACCTCTATTGTCAAGGTCATCCATCCCGAAGGCTACCACCATGTTCTACTTACAGAAGTCTGGATTTCAATTACCCTCTCAGACGCAAACCCGTGTATCTTTGAACCACCATTCCATGTGACAGATCGCCTTTTTCAATTCATACGTATCCGACTGTGATGAGAACAGACCTGATTTCCTGTTTAAATTGTTTAATTTCTGCAACTATGGTGGCATCAGCAGCTCTGATAGCCTAATCCAGGTAATCTGCTGGTGGAGATTGCTCGTGAGACTATGAGCATGTTGTTTGTCTTGTGTAACTGGTCAGGGAATCGTAATGTCAACCTTGGACGTTTTTACTGTAGATATTCCATTCACGTGAGAGATTATAGAAATTGATAGAGTCCCATGATAGTGTAAGTTGTACATGGTCTATTGGAATATCTCAAAGGGATAGAAGGCTTTTCCTTATGCCATTTTTTAATATTCTTAATAGCAATATATCTTCAAAGGTGTCTGAAATAAATTTGAAGATTGTTTTACCTTGGTGATTACTTGAAATGCACCTCCGTGAATGAGTAGCCATGTTGCTATCTCCTACTGACTGTGAAGTAATTTTCAGACACAATGCGAATAAACATGCATTCTGGAGAAGCTGTACACTGAACCTTAAGCAGGAATCTGGATGATGCCATGGAAATGTTGGGAAAACTTCATCGAAACTAACAGCGTACCTGTTGTGAAAGCTTGTCAATCCTAATTCACTAGCGTCGTGCAATAGGGCGGAATCCAGGAACACCAGGAATCTTCCCCAAAGACCATCCAGTGCAGAGACAGGAGGAAGACCTAATTCGATATACCCACCTTTGTCCCATATCCCTTAATAACTCTGGTTAACAAAAATCTATCAATCTCAGATTTAAAATTAGCATTTGATCCAGCAACAATCGCCTTTTACACGTATAAGTGTTTCCTAATTTCACTCCTGAAAGGTCTGGCCCTAATTTTTAACTAATCTTCCTAGTCCTAGACTTCCCAACCAGTGGAAATAGTTTCTTTCTATCTACCCTATCTGTTCCCCTTAATACCTTGAAAATTTTGATCAAATCACTCTTTAACCTTCTGACTTGTAGAGGATACAACCCTAGTTTGTTTAATCTCTCCTCATAATTTAACCCTTGGAGTTGAGGTATCATTCTGGTAAATCTATGCTGCACTCCCTCCAAGGCTAATATATCCTTTCTAAGGTGTGGTGTCCAGGACACCTCACAGTAACTCCAGGTCTTGTCTAACAAGTGTATTGTTCTTTTATTTTACCTGTGCCATATTGTGTTTTAACATTGGAATGAAAATTTCCCAATCATTTTAACTAACCTAACTGTTGCTGCATGGTAATATTATGAAAATTTAAAACTAAGTGCAGATTCATAAAAACATACATATACTAGTTGATATATACATTATATAAGTCTTTAAGACATTATAAGTCTTTGCTCGAGTCGCTCTGAACAGGCTCCAGAAGCTGGCCGAGCGCGTCTACCCTGAGGCACAGTGTGGCTTTCGTGCAGAGAGATCGACTATTGACATGCTGTTCTCCCTTCGTCAGATACAGGAGAAATGCCGTGAACAACAGATGCCCCTCTACATTGCTTTCATTGATCTCACCAAAGCCTTTGACCTCGTCAGCAGACGTGGTCTCTTCAGACTACTGGAAAAGATCGGATGTCCACCAAAGCTACTAAGTATCATCACCTCATTCCATGACAATATGAAAGGCACAATTCAACATGGTGGCTCCTCATCAGAGCCCTTTCCTATCCTGAGTGGTGTGAAACAGGGCTGTGTTCTCGCACCCACACTTTTTGGGATTTTCTTCTCCCTGCTGCTTTCACATGCGTTCAAATCCTCTGAAGAAGGAATTTTCCTCCACACAAGATCAGGGGGCAGGTTGTTCAACCTTGCCCGTCTAAGAGCGAAGTCCAAAGTACGGAAAGTCCTCATCAGAGAACTCCTCTTTGCTGACGATGCTGCTTTAACATCTCACACTGAAGAATGCCTGCAGAGTCTCATCGACAGGTTTGCGTCTGCCTGCAATGAATTTGGCCTAACCATCAGCCTCAAGAAAACGAACATCATGGGGCAGGATGTCAGAAATGCTCCATCCATCAATATTGGCGACCACGCTCTGGAAGTGGTTCAAGAGTTCACCTACCTAGGCTCAACTATCACCAGTAACCTGTCTCTAGATGCAGAAATCAACAAGCGCATGGGTAAGGCTTCCACTGCTATGTTCAGACTGGCCAAGAGAGTGTGGGAAAATGGCGCACTGACACGGAACACAAAAGTCCGAGTGTATCAGGCCTGTGTCCTCAGTACCTTGCTCTACGGCAGCGAGGCCTGGACAACGTATGCCAGCCAAGAGCGACGTCTCAATTCATTCCATCTTCGCTGCCTTCGGAGAATACTTGGCATCAGGTGGCAGGACTATATCTCCAACACAGAAGTCCTTGAAGCGGCCAACATCCCCAGCTTATACACACTACTGAGTCAGCGGCGCTTGAGATGGCTTGGCCATGTGAGCCGCATGGAAGATGGCAGGATCCCCAAAGACACATTGTACAGCGAGCTCGCCACTGGTATCAGACCCACCGGCCGTCCATGTCTCCGTTATAAAGACGTCTGCAAACGCGACATGAAATCGTGTGACATTGATCACAAGTCGTGGGAGTCAGTTGCCAGCATTCGCCAGAGCTGGCGGGCAGCCATAAAGACAGGGCTAAATTGTGGCGAGTCGAAGAGACTTAGTAGTTGGCAGGAAAAAAGACAGAGGCGCAAGGGGAGAGCCAACTGTGCAACAGCCCCAACAAACAAATTTCTCTGCAGCACCTGTGGAAGAGCCTGTCACTCCAGAATTGGCCTTTATAGCCACTCCAGGCGCTGCTTCACAAACCACTGACCACCTCCAGGCGCGTATCCATTGTCTCTCGAGATAAGGAGGCCCAAAAGAATTAGTCACCATAACTATACATTATATATATTTTTCATGCTCACGAGAAGTGTAGCGATAAAAATACAAAACTAAACTGAAGGGTTGTAAAAAATTAGAACAATTTAAAAAAGGACTGATACATTTTGTCTTCAACAAGATGGAGAACACAGTCACATGACAAATACATCTCCTGCACTAAAATACACATCCATGTCTGCTACGAACTAAAACTCATTAACCCGTTCTGCATTTAAATGAGACAGCTCATCACACACATGGATGTGATCTATCCACAAAACGAGATGAAACAAAAAACACTCACAGACTCCTTGCGCTGGATATAGTGCAAGAGGCGGGTTCTTGGCACCAGCACTAAACGTTGGGGGCTGAGGGTGGGGTGCCCCCGAGAGATCGTCTGGTGTTTTTCTATCAGAGTTTCATGAACCGAGATCCCTGTCCCTTTAAAGACGGGGATCCCGCCTCCATGAGCTGCCGGCCAATCAGAGGGTTGGCAGCTCAGCAGTATCGGCAGCTCCACAGGGAGCAGTGGCCATGGGCGGAACTGCAGAGGACTCGGACCCAGGCCCAGCCCTGGAACCCCGCACCAGAGGTAGTTGATGTGGGGTTGCTGGGGCCAATCCGAAAGGCCCCGGTTAGGCAGCACAAAGGAGTGGCCATGCAGTCAAGAGAGAAGGTGGGGAGCTTGGGGGGGTGAACTGGTTCTTGGCGGGTGTCCTCCGTGGGCCCCAGATTGCTCACAGAGGAGGGACCCCACCTTCCAAGACTGCAGGTAAGATCCCAACGGCAGTGGGAAGAGGCCCTTAATTGGCCGTTAATAAGCCACTTCAGGGCCTCAATTGGCCTCTGGGCGGGAAGGTCATCATCGGAAGATCGGTAGGCAACAGGGAGGCAACAGGCTCTCCGCCACCCATCGTGATACTCAGTGCCACCCCACCTCCGACCCACCTCCGAGGCACCCATAAAATCTTGGCCTATGTCTCCAGCTGCACTTACTACAATCAGATGTAAACATTCCACATCTTATCAAAATGGGCTGAGATCAGAAGCCATTATATAGCCCTATAGGAACCAAAAGCCTAAAATCACATGTGCACAACTGTAGCAACACTTTATGAATTTACCTTTAAAGGTAACCTTTTTGGACAGCAAAGGGAGTCATCAGGTCATCAGAACATCAAGAGCATCAGTCTGGGATCTCCAGCCACAGAGAGACCATTGAAAGCCATCTTTAATTCCAGCACAAGGCTGATTATATATATATGTATATATATATATTATATATATATATATATATATAGAGAGAGAGAGAGAGAGAGACAGAATCAATTCCAGCTAAGACGTTTAAACCAACTGAGATAAATTGGCAACCACCTGCAGCAGAGAAGTAAGCGAGTGCCTTTTGAACGACTCCTCCACCTATGAAAATTGAACTGCAAGATACCAGCACCATCTTTGAATTGAAGTGTTGACTGTCAGGAGACTTCAGAAACTGAGCAAGGGCAAAGCAACCAGCTGCAATTTTAAAACTTATCTTCAAAGAGGATCCCATAGCTTTTTCCTGAAAGCAACAGACTTTTACACCTCGAACACTTAATGTCTTTTTACCTTCTATCTATCTTTTCTTGAGTGTGCATGAGAGAATGAGTGTGTGCATGGGTAGTGTTGTGAACATCGAGTGATTATTGTTTAATAAATATTTAATCTTCTGTTTTAAATACATGAGAAAACTTGTCACAAACTAACAAAACACAGGGGCTGAAACACTAATTCAAACAAAACACTACCTGTGGTCAGTTGGGACGTGATCAGTGGAAACCAGTCACACCATTTCTCACCAGTCCATAACAACATATATATAGTTATGAATGCTGGACTTTGTAGTATGATTATGTTTTAAAAACTGTGATTTTTAATGTAGTATAGAGAGGAATTGGACCTCACACCAACTCTGCCTAGTGACAAGACAGAGATCTTGGTTGCCATGACAGCAAGGAACCCAGATCAAAGACCCTTTTGAAAGTAGAGTGCAAGGTTGTAACACCTGAAGAACAATGGGTTTCACTCTCCCAGACTCTCAGGTTGTAAACAGGGAGCCAAGAGCTCTGAAAATGCAAATTCAAGTTGCAATTGCTAACATCTAGAAACAAAGGAAGGCCCAGGTGGTTTTGCTATGGACAGACTTGTGCACTCTGAATATTGTAAAAGGAAAATGACTATTGACTTTTGATTCTGGATAAATTCAACAGGCTTTCTTAAGTCTGACAGACTGGAAGGAAGAAAGGAAAACACAATGACCAGAAGTGGCAGCCTCAAAGGAGAGAGAGAGAGAGAGAGGAAATAACTGCTCTCAGATCACAGATACAGAAAAGGACTGCTCAGACGTGAACCCAATTGAAAGTTGAGGTTTGCAGAGGAGAAAAGACCAACAGAGTCATCAGAGATCGCCTTATTCACTGAGGTCCAGGTCAAAAGTGCTCAGAAGAAGTGAGCGAAGAGGACATTGACTTTGAGAAGGACACCAGGAGATCCAATCCATTGCAACTGGGAGGAGTTTGGGACTTTTAACTGCAAAGATACTTACTGTGTAATGTATAAATGTAGTGTGGGGTTTCTGAGTGTGTTAATAAGTTAATGGGAAACACCTTTCTCTGTAATTTAGTGTATTAGCTACCTACTAAGTACTGTTTAGTTAATGTTGATTTTTAGTATCTCTTGTTTTACAGTTAAACGTCTCAACTGAGGTCGTAACAATATTCTAGTCGATCTCCCATGACTTGGTTCAAGGAGTCAAGACTAATCGTGGCTGTTAGCGATGCAGAATTAGAGGGTAGAGATATTGCAAACAGTTATAAAATAACCAGGGTATGCTATCCCACAACAAACTATACTGAAGTCAAATTCAATATCATTGCAATTCAATTCACATGTTAGACCAGCACTTCAGTTTAAATGGTGTAGTTTGGTTATGGGCCCACAATGTTCTGCCATGGCAGAAAAAAACTCTGAAAACAATGCAAAATAAACTAGCCACTCCGATTATGTATGTAAATATTTTGAAGAACAACGTAGGCTGCAGTATTTTTCAAATATTATCATGCCTTCGAGTTCAAAGGATGTTGTTAAGTAGATCAAACTTTGCTATCTTGTTTCTGAAATCTTTACCTCTCAATTGCTCATCGGCATATTCTATCAGTAAGGAATGTTAGGGGTGATTCTGTGATCAGGGAACGCAGTGCGGATGTCAATGTAGATGGAAAATCACAGCGGCTGAATGTCCAAGGTTTCCCCGAGATACGTGCCCTACAAGCGTTCTCCAAAATTGAGAGTGCTGAACACTAAAACACCCTTGTTATTCCTTCCTTCCTTAACTAGAGTGAAGTCAATGCATATTAATCATATCAATTCTGGTCTTCATTATAAAAATGCTCAAGAAAGTGAAGCGGCAAATTATTCTCAGGTGTGTCAAGGACAAAAGGCCTCAAGTCCAGGTTTGTGAAGGGCTGGCACAGGGGATTATATTTTTACACAGAGGTATATCAATAGATGGAACTGTATCAAGAGAAACATTTAAGAAATAACTAGATGTCGTATTGGGAAGTGTAAGGCTGATATTTTGGAATAGGGCAGGTCAGATAATTATCTAATTGTGATCTTGTGAACAGATTTATCTCTAATATGGAAATAGTAAGAAATTCTAAAATGCGTATAGAGAATTATACACCCTTGACTTGGTGACAAGGCTGTGATGGATTTATGATGTCTAGAGAATCTCCAATGAGTTACTAGTTTGTGACATGTTGCAGATATCATTATGCTATATTTAACATTTTCAATATATAATTATAAAAGCAAAATACTGCAGATGCTGGAAATCTGAAATGAAAACAAGAAATGGTGGAAATGCTCAGCAGGTCTGGCAGCATCTGTGGAGAGAGAAGCAGAGTTAACATTTCAGGTCAGTGACCCTTCTTCAGAACTAGCAAATATTAGAAATGTAAAAGGTTATAAGCAAGTAAAGTGGGGGTGGGGCAACAGGTAATAAAGGAGAAGGTGTAAACAGGACATGGTCACAGAATAGCTGACCAGAAGGTCATGGAGCAAAGGCAAACAATATGTTAATGGTGTGTTGAAAGACAAAGCATTAGTACAGATAGGGTGTTAATGGACTGAAAGTTGAACAGCCACAAGTACAAACATGAAAAAAAAACAGTGGGTAAGCAAACTGAACAAACTAAGATGCTTTCTTTGTTAAATATTAGTTGCTGGGGATTTTTTGTGTGTGCAATTTCTGCCTTGATCTCAGTGTTTTTTGTGTTGATCTGCAAATTAAAAATTCAATTTTTCGTTTAGTTGAGCAAATGTAATTCCCCATTGTAAATCTCTGGTAGGCTCAGTCTATTAATTCAATAAACACAGTGATATCAGTTTATATTTCCATAAAGTTAAACCTTTTTAATGAAATCTAATGGAGCCCTATTATAACAAATTTACAATAAAACTTCTCCCTGATTTTAGCAGAAGTGCTATTATATAAAAAGAAGAAAGACCTGCATTTATATGTCACCTTTCATGATCTCAGAACGTCCCAAGGTGTTTTCAGCCAATGAAGTACCTTTTGAAGTACAGTCACTCTTAAAACCAGCAGAGGAGCTGAAACCGTCTGATGAAGCAATCCATACTTACAGATGTACTTTGCAGCAATAAGAAAGTCAGATTGACGAAAGCTGTTTTTAAAAGTGGGAGGACAATTTTAAATAACTGTTTTTTTAAAATAGCATTTGGGCTCCATGGTTTATACTGCATGGTTTACAAATGCCAGTATAGAGTATAAAAGCAAAGGTGTCATTTTAAACCTACAAAAATCATTGGTTAGAATGCCCTTAAGAAGGATGGCATGGCCATGGAGGTGATACAGAGTAAATTTAATTGGAGGATTCCAGTTATGAAGGGATGAGAGATTATGGGGAGACAGCAGAGAAACTGGGTCTCCTTTCATTGGACCAGAGCAAGTTCAGAGTCAGATAGAGGTGCTGGAAATTATGATTTTGATAAGATAAATAGGTTACAGCTATTTCTACTGGTCCATGTGTTAGTAACTAGACAACATAAACTTCAGAACATCACCAAAAGAATGAATGGAGAGGTTCGGAGAATTTGTTTTAATGCAGAGGATTGTGTAAACATGGAATGGCCCACCAGAAATACTGGGTGGATAAATAAGTTACAATAACTTTTAAAAGAGGATTGGATAAATGTTCGAAAAAGGTGTATCTCCAATCATCCAATCATCCCATCCCCATCCCACGGCACCATCCCATATCAGTGCAGGAGAAGCAACACCTGCCCTTTATCTCCTCTCTTCCCACTGTCCAGGGCCCCAAACATTCCTTCCAGGTGAAACAGCGATTTGCTTGTACTTCTACCAATTTAGTATGCTTTGTTTGCTGCTCACGACATGGTCTCGGTCACATTGGGGTGACTGGACGCAGGTTGGGTGATCACTTTGCAGAACACCTCCTTTCAGTCTACAAGCAGGATCCTGAGCTTCCAGTTGCTTGTCATTTTAATTCTCCACCCCGCTCCTACTCTGACCTCTCTTGGCCTTCCACACTGTCCCAATGAGGCTCAATGGAAGTTCGAGGAACAGTACCTCATCTTTCCATTCGGCACCTGACAGTCTTCCAGATTCAACACTGAGTTCAACAATTTCAGAGCATGATCTCTGCCTCCGATATTTGGACAACAGTTCCTGGTAGTGATTCAGCTTTTGTGATTTTCAGCTCCTCCAGACCTGGATTGTGCAACCTTTTCGGTCGGAGGGCTGCAATACAATTTTTGCTCGGTCCAGGGAGCCAGTGAACAAATTTTGAAAGATAAAGGCATTAAAATTTATCTTACGAATGAAAAATCATTGGTCTAAGAGCGTTTGAATGCTTGACATTCAGCATCAATCTTCCTTTTCTGCTGTGTTCATGGACCACCATCGATGAGAGGGAAGTGACTCTTAACTTACAAATGGTTACAAAATTATCAATGAGTTTTATGCCTTCCCTAGTTGACTCTTCCCAGCGCATAGCGAAAACCTTGGCCAATCTCTATGACTCTAATCTGAGTTTTAAAAAATTACTAGATTTTCTTCAACAATTCCTCCTTTCACCCACCATGCACCAGGAGCAGAAACTCACCTCCCCCCACAGACCCTACGAGTTCCCCTCCCCCACAGTCCCTACGAGCTCCCCTCCCCCACAGTCCCAGCAAGCTCCCCTTCCCCACAGTCCCTACGAGCTCCCCGTCCCCCCACAGTCCCTTTGAGCTCCCCTCCCCCACACTCCCTATGAGCTCCCCTTCCCCCCACAGTCCCTACAAGCTCCCCTCCCCCCACAGTCCCTATGAGGTCCCCTCCCCCCACAGTCCCTACGAGCTCCCTCCCCCCACATTCCCGACGAGCTCCCCTCCCCCCACAGTCCCTATGAGCTCCCCTCCCCCCACAGTCCCTACGAGCTCCCTCCCCCGACAGTCCCTACGAGCCCCCTCCCCCCACAGTCCCGATGAGCTCCCAATCACCCACAGTCCCTACAAGCTCCCCGTCCCCTCACATTCCCAATGAGCTCCCCTTCCCCCCACATTCCCGACGAGCTCCCCTTCCCCCCACAGCCCCTATGAGCTCCCTTCCCCCCACAGTCCCTACGAGCTCCCTCCCCCGACAGTCCCTACGAGCCCCCTCCCCCCACAGTCCCTATGAGCTCCCCTTCCCCCCACAGTCCCTACGAGCTCCCTCCCCCGACATTCCCGACGAGCTCCCCTCCCCCCACAGTCCCTATGAACTCCCCTCCCCCCACAGTCCCTACGAGCTCCCTCCCCCCACAGTCCCTACGAGCTCCCTCCCCCCACATTCCCGACGAGCTCCCTCCCCCCACAGTCCCTACGAGCTCCCTCCCCCCACAGTCCCTATGAGCTCCCCTTCTCCCCACAGTCCCTATGAGCTCCCTCCCCCACAATCCCTACGAGCTCCCTCCCCCACAATCCCTACGAGCTCCCCTTCTCCCCACAGTCCCTATGAGCTCCCTCCCCCACAATCCCTACGAGCTCCCTCCCCCACATTCCTTACGAGCTCCCCTCCCCCACAGTCCCTACGAGCTCCCCTTCCGCCCACAGTCTCTACGAGCTCACCCCCCACAGTCCCTGCAAGCTCCCCTCCCCCCACAGTCCCTGCGAGCTCCCCTTCACCCCACTGTCCCTACGAGCTCACCTTCCCCCACAGTCCCTGCGAGCTCCCCCTCCCCCCACAGTCCCTGCGAACTCCCCTTCCCCCCACAGACCCTACGAGCTCCCCTCCTCCACTATCCCTACGAGCTCCCCTTCCCCCCACATTCCCTACGAGCTCCCCTCCCCCACAGTCCCTACGAGCTCACCTTCCCCCACAGTCCCTGCGAGCTCCCCTCCCCCCACAGTCCCTGCGAGCTCCCCTTCCCCCACAGTCCCTGCGAGCTCCCCTCCCCCCACAGTCCCTACGAGCACCCCTTCCCCCCACAGTCCCTACGAGCTCACCTTCCCCCACATTCCCTGCGAGCTCCCCTCCCCCCACAGTCCCTGCGAGCTCCCCTTCCCCCACAGTCCCTGCGAGCTCCCCTCCCCCCACAGTCCCTACGAGCTCACCTTCCCCCACAATCCCAACGAGCTCCCTCCCACGCAATCCCTACGAGCTCCCCTTCCCCCCACAGTCCCTGCGAGCTCCCCTTCCCCCCACAGTCCCTATGAGCTCCCCTTCCCCCCACCGTCCCTACGAGCTCCCCTTCCCCCCACAGTCCCTACGTGCTCACCTTCCCCCACAGTCCCTACGAGCTCCCCTTCTCCCCACATTCCCTACGAGCTCCCTCCCCCCACAGTCCCTGCGTGCTCCCCTTCCCCCCACAGTCCCTATGAGCTCACCTTCCCCCACAGTCCCTTCGAGCTCCCCTCCCCCGACAGTCCCTGCGAGCTCCCCTACCCCCCACAGTCCCTACGAGCTCCCCTCCGCCACAGTCCCTACGACCTCCCCTCCCCCCACAGTCCCTGCGAGCTCCCCTTCTCCCCACAGTCCCTACGAGCTCCCTCCCCCCACAGTCCCTGCGAGCTCCCCTTCCCCCCACAGTCATTCCGAGCTCCCCTCCCCCCACAGTCCCTGCGAGCTCCCCTTCCCCCCACAGTCCCTATGAGCTCACCTTCCCCCACAGTCCCTACGAGCTCCCCTCCCCCACAGTCCCTACGAGCTCCCCTCCCCCCACAGTCCCTACGAGCTCCCCTCCCCCAACAGTCCCTGCGAGCTCCCCTTCCCCCCACAGTCCCTATGAGCTCACCTTCCCCCACAGTCCCTACGAGCTCCCCTCCCCCACAGTCCCTACGAGCTCCCCTCCCCCCACAGTCCCTACGAGCTCCCCTTCCCCCACAGTCCCTGCGAGCTCCCCTTCCCCACAGTCCCTACGAGCTCCCCTCCCCCACAGTCCCTACGAGCTCCCCTCCCCCCACAGTCCCTATGAGCTCACCTTCCCCCACAGTCCCTACGAGTTCCCCTCCCCCACAGTCCCTACGAGCTCCCCCCTCCCACAGTCCCTGCGAGCTCACCTTCCCCCAGTCCCTACGAGCTCCCCTTCCCCCCACAGTCCCTACGAGCTCCCCTTCTCCCCACAGTCCCTACGAGCTCCCTCCCCCCACAGTCCCTGCGAGATCCCCTTCCCCCCACAGTCCCTGCGAGCTCCCCTTCCCCCCACAGTCCCTATGAGCTCACCTTCCCCCACAGTCCCTACGAGCTCCCCTTCCCCCCACAGTCCCTACGAGCTCCCCTCCGCCACAGTCCCTACGACCTCCCCTCCCCCCACAGTCCCTGCGAGCTCCCCTTCTCCCCACAGTCCCTACGAGCTCCCTCCCCCCACAGTCCCTGCGAGCTCCCCTTCCCCCCACAGTCATTCCGAGCTCCCCTCCCCCCACAGTCCCTGCGAGCTCCCCTTCCCCCCACAGTCCCTATGAGCTCACCTTCCCCCACAGTCCCTACGAGCTCCCCTCCCCCACAGTCCCTACGAGCTCCCCTCCCCCCACAGTCCCTACGAGCTCCCCTCCCCCAACAGTCCCTGCGAGCTCCCCTTCCCCCCACAGTCCCTATGAGCTCACCTTCCCCCACAGTCCCTACGAGCTCCCCTCCCCCACAGTCCCTACGAGCTCCCCTCCCCCCACAGTCCCTACGAGCTCCCCTTCCCCCACAGTCCCTGCGAGCTCCCCTTCCCCACAGTCCCTACGAGCTCCCCTCCCCCACAGTCCCTACGAGCTCCCCTCCCCCCACAGTCCCTATGAGCTCACCTTCCCCCACAGTCCCTACGAGTTCCCCTCCCCCACAGTCCCTACGAGCTCCCCCCTCCCACAGTCCCTGCGAGCTCACCTTCCCCCAGTCCCTACGAGCTCCCCTTCCCCCCACAGTCCCTACGAGCTCCCCTTCTCCCCACAGTCCCTACGAGCTCCCTCCCCCCACAGTCCCTGCGAGATCCCCTTCCCCCCACAGTCCCTCCGAGCTCCCCTCCCCCCATAGTCCCTGCGAGCTCCCCTTCCCCCCACAGTCCCTATGAGCTCACCTTCCCCCACAGTCCCTACGAGCTCCCCTTCCCCCCACAGTCCCTACGAGCTCCCCTCCGCCACAGTCCCTATGAGCTCCCCTCCCCCCACAGTCCCTGCGAGCTCCCCTTCCCCCCACAGTCCCTATGAGCTCCCCTCCCCCACAGTCCCTACGAGCTCCCCTTCCCCCCACAGTCCCTACGAGCTCCCCTCCCCCCACAGTCCCTACGAGCTCCCCTTCCCCCCACAGTCCCTACGAGCTCCCCTCCCCCACAGTCCCTACGAGCTCCCCTCCCCCCACAGTCCCTGCGAGCTCCCCTTCCCCCCACAGTCCCTATGAGCTCACCTTCCCCCACAGTCCCTACGAGCTCCCCTCCCCCACAGTCCCTACAAGCTCCCCTTCCTCCCACAGTCCCTGCGAGCTCACCTTCCCCCAGTCCCTACGAGCTCCCCTCCCCCCCCAGTCCCTGCGAGCTCCCCTTCCCCGCACAGTCCCTATGAGCTCACCTTCCCCCACAGTCCCTACGAGCTCCCCCCCCACAGTCCCTGCGAGCTCCCCTTCCCCCCACAGTCCCTGCGAGCTCCCCTTCCCCGCACAGTCCCTATGAGCTCACCTTCCCCCACAGTCCCTACGAGCTCCCCCCCCCGAGTCCCTGCGAGCTCCCCTTCCCCCCACAGTCCCTGCGAGCTCCCCTTCCCCGCACAGTCCCTATGAGCTCACCTTCCCCCACAGTCCCTACGAGCTCCCCTTCCCCGCACAGTCCCTATGAGCTCCCCTTCCCCCCACAGTCCCTATGAGCTCCCCTTCCCCGCACAGTCCCTATGAGCTCCCCTTCCCCCCACAGTCCCTATGAGCTCCCCTCCCCCACAGTCCCTACGAGCTCCCCTTCCCCCCACAGTCCCTACGAGCTCCCCTCCCCCCACAGTCCCTGCAAGCTCCCCTTCCCCCCACAGTCCCTACGAGCTCCCCTCCCCCACAGTCCCTGCGAGCTCCCCTTCCCCCCACAGTCCCTATGAGCTCACCTTCCCCCACAGTCCCTACGAGCTCCCCTCCGCCACAGTCCCTACGAGCTCCCCTCCCCCCACAGTCCCTGCAAGCTCCCCTTCCCCCCACAGTCCCTACGAGCTCCCCTCCCCCACAGTCCCTGCGAGCTCCCCTTCCCCCCACAGTCCCTACCAGCTCCCCTTCCCCCCACAGTCCCTACGAGCTCCCCTCCGCCACAGTCCCTACGAGCTCCCCTCCCCCCACAGTCCCTGCAAGCTCCCCTTCCCCCCACAGTCCCTACGAGCTCCCCTCCCCCACAGTCCCTACGAGCTCCCCTCCCCCCACAGTCCCTATGAGCTCACCTTCCCCCACAGTCCCTACGAGCTCCCCTCCCCCACAGTCCCTACAAGCTCCCCTCCCCCCACAGTCCCTGCGAGCTCCCCTTCCCCGCACAGTCCCTATGAGCTCACCTTCCCCCACAGTCCCTACGAGCTCCCCCCCCCCAGTCCCTGCGAGCTCCCCTTCCCCCCACAGTCCCTATGAGCTCACCTTCCCCCACAGTCCCTACAAGCTCCCCCCCCCCCAGTCCCTGCGAGCTCCCCTTCCCCCCACAGTCCCTGCGAGCTCCCCTTCCCCGCACAGTCCCTATGAGCTCACCTTCCCCCACAGTCCCTACAAGCTCCCCCCCCACAGTCCCTACGAGCTCCCCTTCCCCCCACAGTCCCTACGAGCTCCCCTGCCACACAGTCCCTACGAGCTCCCCTTCCCTCCACAGTCCCTGCGAGCTCCCCTTCCCCCCACAGTCCCTACAAGCTCCCTCCCCCCCACAGTCCCTACGAGCTCCCCTCCCCCCACAGTCCCTGCGAGCTCCCCTTCCCCCCACAGTCCCTACGAGCTCCCCTCCCCCACAGTCCCTGCGAGCTCCCCTTCCCCCCACAGTCACTATGAGCTCACCTTCCCCCACAGTCCCTACAAGCTCCCCCCCCCCAACAGTCCCTGCGAGCTCCCCTTCCCCCCACAGTCCCTACGAGCTCCCCTCTCCCACAGTCCCTACGAGCTCCCCTTCCCCCCACAGTCCCTACGAGCTCCCCTGCCACACAGTCCCTACGAGCTCCCCTTCCCTCCACAGTCCCTACGAGCTCCCTCCCCCCCACAGTCCCTACGAGCTCCCCTCCCCCCACAGTCCCTGCGAGCTCCCCTTCCCGCCACAGTCCCTACGAGCTCACCTTCCCCCACAGTCCCTACGAGCTCCCCTTACCCCCACAGTCCCTACGAGTTCCCCTGCCACACAGTCCCTACGAGCTCCCCTTCCCTCCACAGTCCCTACGAGCTCCCTCCCCCCCACAGTCCCTACGAGCTCCCCTCCCCCCACAGTCCCTGCGAGCTCCCCTTCCCCCCACAGTCCCTACGAGCTCCCCTCCCCCACAGTCCCTATGAGCTCCCCTTCCTCCCACAGTCCCTGCGAGCTCACCTTCCCCCACAGTCCCTACAAGCTCCCCCCCCCGCCACAGTCCCTGCGAGCTCCCCTTCCTCCCACAGTCCCTGCGAGCTCACCTTCCCCCACAGTCCCTACGAGCTCCCCTCCCCCCACAGTCCCTGCGAGCTCCCCTTCCCCCCACAGTCCCTATGAGCTCCCCTTCCTCCCACAGTCCCTGCGAGCTCACCTTCCCCCACAGTCCCTACAAGCTCCCCCCCCCCACAGTCCCTGCGAGCTCCCCTTCCCCCCACAGTCCCTATGAGCTCACCTCCCCCCACAGTCCCTACAAGCTCCCCCCCCCCACAGTCCCTGCGAGCTCCCCTTCCCCCCACAGTCCCTACGAGCTCCCCTCTCCCACAGTCCCTACGAGCTCCCCTTCCCCCCACAGTCCCTACGAGCTCACCTTCCCGTACCCCCACACACCCCCGACTCCTCGAGCTCCCCTCCCCCCCCACACCCACCTCCCCCCCCCACTCCTCAAACTCACCTCTTCACAACTGTCTCAAAAAGTTTGCCTACCTCCCCCGACGCGTTTTATTGGCCAGCACCCATGATTGACAGGCCTGTATGAAGCACACGCTTTGATTGGCAGGCGGGAGCGATACCTTTGGCGGGCCGGAGTGCGGCCCGCGGGCTGTATGTTGGACAACGCTGTTCTAGACACATCTTTTGTTTCTTTTATTGTCCCGTCATCACCTGCGTTTGCCTTGCACCATCATCCCTTTTGTCATTTAATCTCTCCTGCCTTCCATCGTATCACAATCTTTCCCTTTTGTTCTTTCCCCCCTTTCCCTGCCTCTGTACTTGCTTAAAACCTCTTACATCACTAACCTTTTCCAGTTCTGATGAAAGGTCATCAACCATTATCTCTGTTCCTCTCTCCACTGATGCTCAGTATTTCCAGCTTTTTCTATTTTAATTTCAGATTTCCAGCAATGTTTTGCTGTTGTATTTTAAAGAGGTTGGTTAAAGGACAGGGAGGGATGGCGCTAAATGAAAATCTATTTCTGGCTCAAGCTTGATTATCCAAGTGGCCTCTTTCAATGTGATGATTCAACGATTGACCAATTACAACAAAAGCTTTCCTGGTCCTGGAAGAATTGCTCAGAAATTCTTTTCAGTTCAGACCCAATATGCTTTTTATTATAATAGCCATTAATTTAATTGTTAAAAATTAAATATTAATAGCTGTTAATCACCTTTTGTAGTGAACTTTACTCATTCTTTATTTTAATAGAATTTTAGTTTTTTACATTGTCAGATTGAAAAACAACAAAATAGTGATTGATTCAATTATGTATGGCATTTGTCACGTACATAAGTAAAACTTAATTGGAATGTAATATCATTCTTATAGCTTTACTTCTGAGTACAGTATAAAAATATTAATTCACTTACATCTTATGTAAAACTCATGTATGTCACAATGTCAGCTTCTGTAATTAAATATTCCAAGCACTCAGTAAGTTGTACTGTTGCAATAGCAGAGGAGCCACTATTCGCAAGGACAAACTGTGCTGATTAAAGTCCAGCCAGTATCTCTTGACCTAATATTTCGGGCTGGTACAGTAATGTTATAAATAGCATACAAGGCAAGCATGCAAACGAAACACATGCCCCTTAGTGATGAGTCTATAATAATTTGTATCAGTCTTATTGATCTGGCCACCCTCGATATTGGCACTACAGAATTTGATAGGAAATTATACTGACACAATCAAATAAATAAGCAGTTGTGTCTACAGGTTTGTTTTGGAGAGGGAGAGACAAATTATTTAGTAGATGGGCACATGGAAATTCAGAGTTCTCACGCGCCAAATGTAATTGACAAAAATTCCTATTTTGTTTGGTAACTATTATACTAACATAAATTAGGATGATTCTATTATCAAGTGATAACTGAGCTAAGTGTTAAATACTGAATATTGAATTATTAAATAGAAAAAATTAAATATTGGGAAGACCAAAGCTATTAATTGTCTTCGGTCCCTGCTGCAAACACCACTCCCTCCCTCACCACTGACTCCATCCCTCTCCCTGGCAACTATCTGAAACTAAACCAGTCTGTTTGCAACCTTGGTGTTACATTTGACCCCGAGATGAGCTTCCAACCACACATGCACATCATCACTAACAGTGCCTATTTCCACCTCTGACTCTGCCCCGCCTCAGCTCATCTGCTGCTGAAACCCTCATTCATGCCTTTGTTACCTCTAGACTTGACTATTCAAATGCACTCCTGGCTGGTCTCCCACATTCTACCCTCTGTAAACTTGAGGTCATCCAAAACTCTGCTGTCCATGTCCTTCCTTGAACCATTCCGTTCACCCATCACCCCTGTGCTCGCTGACCTACATTGCCTCCCAGCTAAGCAATGCCTCCATTTTAAAATTCTCATCCTTGCTTTCAAGGCCCTCCATGGCCTTGCCCCTTCCTATCTCTGTAATCTCCTTCAGACTCCCAACCCTCTGAGATATCTGCGCTCCTCTAATTCTGGCCTTTTGAGCAACCCCAATTGTAATTGCTCCACCAATTGGTGCCATGCCTTCAGCTGCCTGGGCCCCAAGCTCTGGAATTTGCTTCCTAATCCTCTCCGCCTCGCTCTCTTCCTTTAAGTTGCTCCTTTACCTACCTCTTTGGCCAAGTTGTGGGTCATGTGCCCTAATACTTCCTTATGGTGGTTCAGTGTTATAATTTGTCTTATAATGCAGCTATGAAGCACCTTGGGACACTTTATTACCTTAAAGGCGCTATAGAAATATAAACTGCTGTTGTTGTTTATATAGAATCTATGCTGCAGAATAAAATAAATCGCAATCCATCTCCTATTTACATTATAAAGCCCTATTATAATACACTATAAACTGACAAAAATGTCAACAAAACTAATATTGCTGCTAGGGTTGTTCTTCCTTCGACACACTGTCAGTGTAAAGTAAGTGCTAAAAATTGTAAATATTTAAAAATAGGTTCCAGTTAATTTTGGGGAGACCAATTTCATTTTAAATAAATTCATTTGCATAGCCCCCTTACATTCCCCTGCATATATTATTTCATCCATTCTCGGGATCTGGGTGTCATTTACATTAATTATCCATCCCTATTGATATAACTGAGTGAATTACTAGGTCACTTCATAGGGCAGCTAAGAGTGAACCACATTGGTGTGGGAATCCAGACCAGGTAAGGACGGCAAGTTTAATTCCCTAAAGAACATTAGTGAACCAGTTGGGTTTTTATGACAATCAATCATTTTCATGATCCCTCTCAGCTCCTAATTTATGAATTGAAGGTATTGGCTGATGTAGGCCAGCGAGAACTCTTCAGAATGAGTCAGATTCTTATCTGTGCCATCACTATGGCCTGATTGTTTAAAACAATAAAACTTTGGCAGGGCCTGAAAGACAACCTCACAATAGGCATGTCAATAGATCAATCTTAGTCATAGTCACTCTTAGAAAGCTTTAGCCATTTGAATGAGAACTTCTCTGATAACTGAACTGGGACAACCATTTCCTACACAAAGACTGACCTACCCAGATATTACTGGCCCAAAGCCAACATGGGGGCCTCCTGTTTTGGCTGAGATCATCTAAATCTGCACAAGCCAGTGATTGAATCTGTGGTCTTTTGGCTCTGTGAGACTCAATACTACACCAAGTGGATACATTGGTTTATTCTTTTATGTCAGATCACAAAATACAATCATGACTGCAAGTATAACTACATTATAGAAAGTAGTTTATGTACCACACAATCCAGTAAAATAAAACAATACATCTGTTGGTGCTGAGGAGGATGCTGTTTCTACATAAATAGCATAGTTTTCCAATGGAAAATATATATAGATTTAACGATCTCATGTTATATTTACTTTTCAAAATATATATTTACTAAATATGGCCAAAAGAAAAATACATTTTATTTTTTTCAGCTCAGACTTTCTATCTTTAATCAGCAAACCTTTCTTTTTTTCTGTAAGATTGGAGATATGCCACAAAGACTCTTATGTTTTAAGCACAGTCATTGCCGATGTGTATAATACCAACCTAACAGCTTTGCACATAATCCTGTCTGTAAATACTATCTTCTCATTTCATACAGGCAATCATAACGTATCACATACTAGTGTAATCCCCTCCCCAGATAGCTCCCCATCGTTCTCTGAATCAAAACAATTTGCACAACAGCCACTACAAACACTTACTGACTGTAACCGCGGGCTCTACTCTAGATACCCCGATACTATAGACATAGCTTTCATGGCCATCCCCTGCCTCCTGTTACACATATCAACCCAGATGTTTGTGCCCTAGGCAGTACTTACAACGATCAGTCCATTAAACACTCAACGTAAGATTAATGTTCTTCAACTAACGCTATTTTATCTTTGGGTGTTCTTAAACTTGGTATGAATGGCACTCTTGTTCAGCTAGTACACGAATCGAATCCACTTGGGCACACTTGCTGTGAAATTTTATAAGATAGGTCCATCAACTGCTGTCATTATCAGCTACTATTTTATCATTACAAGAATAACAATGATGATGACCACCCCTTCAAGACCACAACATTTTTTATATTTGAAAAGCACTGATTGTTGAGTCCATTCCAGCTCTGCTTTATCACATTGTTACAGCCACATCCACCACATTTTTATTATTTCATATGAAGCACATGCAGTGCATACATAAGTGAGGAACATTAAGGCATAACAAAGAGATGGGGATTTTCTGTAACAATTCTACTGCAGCAGAAAAGCTCGGCTCGATTGAAATACCATCTCTTTAATAGTTATGACACTTGTGAAATTCTAAAGTCATTAAGTTCTGCATACAATGCCCAATTTAATTCCTTAACACCTCTGCTGGAAGCATGCATTAAAAGCAAAATAAATACAGAGTTTTCCAGAAATTTACACATAATCTGTAGCTATAAGAAATCATTTACAGCATGTATCGGAAGATACTACAATCTGAATATGGGAACATAGGAACGGGAGGAGACTGTTCAGCCCATCGAGCCTGTTCCGCCACTCAATGAGATCATGGACGATCTGTGATCTAACTCCATTTACCCGCCTTTGTCCCACATCCCTTAACAAAAATCTACCAATTTCAGATTTAAAATTAAAATCTGAACTAACTAGTGTCAGATCTTTTCATTGTTTAATTCTGTAATAGAGTGGATGTAGCCAATAGCACAAATAATGACTTTATGTGACTGAGCATAAAAGCAGAAAGCAAATATCCTACAATCCTTCACTTCCCTGTGATCTCTGGTGTTATTTATAACATTGTCCTGTGAAGAAAACATTCTTAAAGGATTTCACCTTGCATATTTATTCTTTTTTTTAAAGAGTGTACAGTTGTAAGAGCAGACTCCTAAACAGCACACCATGAGATCTATCAGACTTAGTTAACAGATTGGGGTATTTTTGTGTAGGTTTTCAATGCTGACCTAGTCCCCTAACAATTTCCCTTCGATCCTGGAAGGCTTGTTGTGTTAATTGAGTTTAAAATGGAGAGCTAAATTTTTTGATTCCTTTTAGTAATTTTTCTCATCTCCTTCAAAATCATCAATTTCTGACAAAGTAACAAGCCTGAACATAACACATTTGCCATGGCAGAACAGGTGAGCAAATGTCTCTTTGAAACCTTGTTGTAATCCCACTTTGAGATCTTTGATAGTGATTATTGATATGGGTCGCTGCTAATAACCTATGAAATTCTCCACTTGAAAACATAAGGGGTAGCTCTGTGGAGACTGATGAGTAGATCCAACTTGCACTAACTGGTACAAACAGTTCAAAATGTACAATCTACAGTACAATCTGATTTTTGACGATTTGCATTTGGTTATAAAAGAAACAACTTGCATTTATATAGCACCTTTCAAGACCTCAGGACATCCCAAAGCACCATACAGCCAATGAATTACTTTTGAAGCGTAGTCACTGTTGTAATGTTGAAAACACAACAGCCAATTTGCGCACAGTTAGCTCCCACAAGCAGCAATGTGCTAATCTATTTTACTGATGTTGGTTGAAGCAAAGCTATTGGCCAGGGCATACCCACTCTTCTTCGAAATGGTGTCAGGAGATCTTTTACATCCATTTGTGAGAACAGAAGTGGCCTTGGTTTAATGTCCCAACCAAAAGACAGCATCTCCAACAGTCCAGCGCAGCATTCCCTGCACTGGGAATGCTGAGTGCAGTAATGAGGGAATGCTGCACTGGATGGTGGTCTAGATTTTTGACTCAAGTCTCTGGAGTGGGACCTTCTGACTCAGAGACAAAAGTGCTACCTACTGAGCTATGGCTCAGCTATTACAATGGGATGCTGCTGCTATATTCACAATTACAGCAAAGAAGAGCTGGACCTGTGATTTCATAGAATTAGTAAGATCTTCAAACTGCAGATATTTACTGATAGAATGAAACAAAATACTGAAACTTAATTTTTTTTTAAATTACTTTTCTCCTTCATCTTCCTTTCTAAATGTTCTTGACAACATGTGGATTATCCCACCAACAGAGCAACCTCCTCCCAACATCTACAAACGCTCCCTTTGATCCGTCTGTTTGCAGTTTATATGCACAGCCACGTGGGATGATGTTTTCCGATTTCCTTGCTCAAGGGAAATATACCATTCCATTCATCCTGAGGCTATCCCAGAAGCAAACTGTAGGCAATTAACCTTTTAAATCTGAATTCTAAAATTCTGACAAAGGAGGCTTCCAATTTCAAAAATCTCTCTGATTAACGTGTTTCGTGCAGAGCCAAAGCTGTGGATTTGTGCCCTGAACAAATCAAGTTAGTTTTGTTTCTTTGGAGTTACACTGTGTTCCAAGGATGAGTGAAAAAGTGCTGGTACAGGATTTATGCAGATTCCTGAATGTTGACAAGTTTTTTTGTATGTTTAAATGAAATGTACAAGTCTCATGCTTTCAAAGAAAATAATTAGGACAAGACCTGCTTTGCTATTTTGGTGTTTCATTATCACTGTTAGTTTTCCTATTACTACACAAAACATAGAACAGTCCCTTGCTGATTATCAACCAATAGCTTAAAATTACAGTATTGTTCTTGAACTCACAAAATAGCCTGACATCACATTCAAAAGGCCAATTATATTACTGCGATCACCTTGTGATTCCCACATTGGTGCATTGGTCAATTACAATCAATAAATAGCTGTCAGAAGCCACTGGATCAATGAAGCACTGACGCATTATAGACATATGGTGGAATCCTATATTACTGATCACTGATTAGGCTGCTAATTGTCTTTAACTTGTTAACTGTGAAGGAAACTGGGGATGACTCAATGATTGCACAGTTTAAAAATGCAACTTATCATTCATCAGCACAGCTCCACTCAGAATGGTGGTTTTGAGTTTGGAAGATTAATGAATGGAGCAAAATAAAAGCAATAGCATTTTTTACAGGACTAACATGCTAAGCAGAACATCGGGAAGGAGAGGCTGAGTAGCTATTTAATCAGCTGTGTAAAATGCAACAGCCATGCACATTGGAGTTTGTTACCTTTCGATATGTTGATCAGTTGGCTATTGTGATAATTTGCTCTCCTGGACACATCGATCACTGGAAAAGGACCTGAGGGTTTTAATTTAAGTCATTGAAACTCCATGACCACTGTTGCGAGGTTATTGTTAAAGTAAATTGTGTGCTAGGAGGCATGGCTAAGACAATTATATGCAAAATTAAAAGTACAATACTTAACTTGTGGACGGCTCCAGTCACATCTAGAATACAGTGTTCAAATTTTTTTTATTTGTTCATGGGATGTGGGCATCGCTGACAAGGCCAGCATTTATTGCCCATCCCTAATTGCCCTGGAGAAGGTGGTGGTGGGACAACTCCTTGAACCGTTGCAGTCCATGTGGTGTAGGTACACCCACAGTGTCTTGATGTCAAGATCACTCTCACCTCACCTCTTGAGTTCAGCTCTTTTGTCCATGTTTGGGCCAAGGCTGTAATGAGGTCAGGAGCTGAGTGGCCCTGGCGGAACCCAAACTGAGCATCAGTGAGCAGGTTATTGCTGAGTGAGTGCCGCTTGATGGCACTGTCAATCACACCATCCGTCACTTTGCTGATGATTAAGAGTAGGCTGATGGGGTGGTAATTGGCCAGATTGACTTTTTCTGCTTTTAGTGGATAGGACATACCTGGGCAATTTTCTGCATTGTTGGGTAGATGCCAATGTTGAAGCTGTACTGGAACAGCTTGGCTAGGGGTGCAGCTAGTTCTGGAGCACAAGTTTTCAGTACTATAGCTGGGATGTTGTCAGGGCCTTTGCAGTATCCACTGCTTTCAGCCATTTCTTGATATCACGTGGAGTGAATCGAATTCGCTGAAGTCTGGCATCTGTGATGCTGGGGACTTCAGGAGGAGGCTGAGATGGATCATCCACTTGGTATTTCTAGCTGAAGATGGTTGCAAATGTTTCAGCCTTGTCTTTTGCACTGATGTGCTGGGCTCCCCATCGTTGAGGATGGGGATATTTGTGGAGCCACTTCCTCCAGTTTGTTTCTGTTATACTGTGTTGTAGCTTCACCAGGTTGGCAACTGATTTATAAGTATGCCTTGTCCTGCTCCTGGCATGCTCTCCTGTACTCCTCATTGAATCAGGGTTGGTCCCCTGGTATGATGGTAATAGTAGATTGCGGAATATGCCAGGCCATGGGGTTACAGATTGTGCTCGAGTATAATTTTGAAGCTGCTGATGGCCCACGGCGCTGCATGGATACCCAGTTTTGAGCTGCTAGATATGTCTGAATCTATCCCATTTAGCATGGTGGTAATGCCACACAACACGATGGAGGGTATCCTCAGTGTGAAGATGGGATTTTGACTCCACAAGGACTGTGTGGTGGTCACTCCTACCAATACTGTATTGGAAAGATGCATCTGCAACAGGTAGATCGATGAAGAAGAGGCCAAGTAGGTTTTCCCTCTTGTTAGTTCTCTCACCATCTGCCGCAGGCCCAGTCTGGCAGATATGTCCTTCAGGACTTGGCCAGCTCGGTCAGTAGTGGTGCTACCGAGCCACTCTTGGTGATGGACATTGAAATCCCCCACTCAGAGTACATTCTGTGCCCTTGCCATCCTCAGTGCTTCTTCCAAGTGATATTCAACATGAAGGAGAACTGATTCATCAGCTGAAGGAGGGCGGTAGGTGGTAATCAGCAAGAGGATGCCATGGGACTTCATGGGATTTGGAATCAGTGTTGAGGACTCCCAGGGCATCTTCCTCCCAAATGTAAATCACTGTGCTAGTGGTACAGGACATACCCAGGGACGGTGATGGAGGAGTCTGGGACATTGGCTGTAAGGTCTGATTTGGTGAGTATCACTGTCAAGCTGTCACTTGAACATTCTGTGGGATAGGTCTCCCAATTTTGGTACAAGTCCTCAGATAGTGAGGAGGACTTAGCAGGCTCAACAGGGCTGGGTGTACCTCTGTTGTTTTCGGTGCCTAGGTTAATGCTGGGCAGTCCGTCCGGTTTTATTCTTCTTTGACATTTCTGTAGTGGTTTGATACAACTGAGTGACCTGCTAGACCATTTCAGAGGCCAGTTAAGAGTTAACCACATTGCTGTGGGTCTGGAGTCACATATAGGCCAGGCCAGGTAAGGACGTCAGATTTCCTTCCCTAAAGGACATTAGTTGACCAATTTTAATGCCCTCAGATCGTGGGGATAGCAAAACTCTGAAAAATGTTCACAGGAGGGTCATTTAAGGGACTCCAGTTATCAGGAGAGGGTCAAGGAGCTGGGACTGTTTAGCTTGGAAAAGCATGAACTTGAAGGGGAAAAATTGAGCTCTATAAAATTATGAAGGGATGAAATTATGTCCACGTGGATAGGTTAGCCGAGCTAGATAGGTGGCGGAAGTCTAGGGGACGGCAGTTTAAGGTACAGGAAGGTATGAACAATGACAGACAGGTAAAGACCCCCCGTTCTATTCAGCCTGTCCCACACAATTGCGATACCTCATGTGTCACAATGTATACAGTCTCCATCCCACCCAATACCTTGTGATCTCCTGGGAAAGGTGAAAAATCAGATAAAAACCCAGACTAATTTGGGGATAAAAATCTGGGAAATTCCTCTCTGTCCCATCTAGGCGATCGAAACTCATCCAGGAGATCACTCTGGTCCTGAATTCCCTGAAGCACCCACACCCTTTTGTTAAAGGTGATCTCCGGCCTAACCAGAAACAGGTCCAGCTCTCGCTTCAAGCGAATCAGATTCCACCACACGACAGGGCATCCTGTTCCAGAGATCCACCATTCTCCGGGAAAAGAACTTGGCATCTGAACTAGATCTGATTTAATACAACTTAAAATTGTGATGTCTGGTGCTTTCTGACCTATTTAATTGGAACAAACTGTCAGCTGGAACACAGTGGGTGGGATGAAGCGAACAGGTTACAGCATGAGGAACTGAACAGGCTTTGATGGAGCACCTGGTCATTTGCTGTCTTTCTCCCTGAAATGTTTGCAATTGTCGAAGCGTTTAATTTCTCCAATATCACATTGTGTAAGAGCAGAGAGCAGAGAGAAAGTGTACTGAGACCAGATGTCCCATCAAATTGATCCTGAGGGCTGCTGAGAGGACAAAAGGTCTGGAATATTTTGACAGTGGAAGTCTTACCATAGCCTAATGTGTGTTCCAATAACACTAAATCTAATTGTTCCAGTGAAAGAGTGATAGTGTGTAATTGTAAGGCTTCTAGAAGATTTATATTATTGTTATGATTTATATTGTCTCTGCTGATGACACATAGATCCATTTGCATGGAGAAATTGCCCGGCTGGTTAAATCCTGCTGCAGATTTCACCTTTAAGAAAATCTGTAGCATCTATCAAAATTTTCTGCCAATTTCCACAAATCCTTTCATAGTTAATATACATTCTTGGCAGAAATCTCTTGCCAAACATTATGCAAATGGGTGAGGCAATTGGACAAGCAGTGCCATTATACAAAAGAATTGTATCTAATTTTATTTCAATTTGAAAGTAGCTAATTTCCTAGGCAGTTGGTTTACAGTCACTGAATAATTCACATTCTGCTTGCATTCCATGGGATTCTGGGGCCTTTACTGGTGTTCTGGGGATTGTGAACAGCTTTTCTGCCTGTTTTTCCATGCAAATGGCAAACCAGGGACCTTGTGAATCTTTTCAGAGTTTCCTTAAAGAGCCTTAAATAATATCCCAAAGTGGATGAAATGGTTTTGTGCTGCTCCTGTGTAAGTGCGCTCAAAAAAATACAGACTGATGTTTCCCAGGATGAAACATAAGAGGCAGGAATTTCAAAAATAAACATCAGAGTTAACAATTTCAGAAAAGCGGACAGTTCAGCGGGAATTAACTCAAACAACAATCTGGAAAAAGATGATGGACAATTTCAGGAAGAGAGTGGACTTTCAATCTCAGGCACAGAGATGCAGTTTTATGTTTGTTACATTGGCAGGGAAAATAACTTCCCATCATAAGAAAAGACTTGCATTTCTATAGCATCTTTCACCAACCATCAGACGTCCTAAAGCGCTTTGCAGTCAATTAAGTTCTTTTGAAGTGTAGTCACTGTTGTAATGTAGGAAATGCAGCAGCAAATTTGTGCACAGCAAGCTCCCACAAACAGTAATGTGATAATGACCAATATTCAGTTTTTGTGATGTTGATTGAGAGATAAATATTGGCCAGGACACCGGGGAGAACTCCCCTGCTCTTCTTCAAAAATAGTGCCATGGATCCTTTTACAGTCACCTGAGAGGGCAGCTGGAGCCTCAGTTTAATGTCTCATCCAAAAGACAGCCCCTCCAACTGTGCAGCACTCCCTCAGTATTGCACTGGAGTGTCAGCCTGCATTTCTGTGCTCAAGTCCTAAAGTGGGACTTGAACCTTCTAACTCAGAGATAAGAGTGCTATCAACTGAGCCACAGTCAACAATATAGTTGTAAAAGTTGAGTTAGAATCATAGAATCATAGAAAGTTTACAGCACAGAAAGAGGTCATGTGGCCCATTGTGTCTGTGTGGACAAAAGAAACGAGCCACCCAGCCTAATCCCGCTTTCCAGCATTTGGTCTGTGGCCCTACAGGTTACGATACTTCAGCTGCACATCCAGGCACATTTTAAATGAATTGAGGGTTTCTGGCGCTACCACCCTTTTAGGCAGTTAGTTCCAGACCCCCACCACCCTCTGGGTGAAAAGGTTTTCCTCATCACCCCTATAATCTTTCCACCAATCACTTCAAATCTATGTCCTCTCGTCACTGACCTCTCTGCTAATGTAATTAGGCCCTTCATATCGATTCTATCCAGACCCCTCAAAATTTTATACATCTCAATCAAATCTTCCCTCAGCCTTCTCTGTTCCAAGGAGAACAACCCCAGCCTATCCAATATTTCCTCATAGCTGCATTTTTCCAGTCTTGGCAACATCCAGGTAAATCTCCTCTGTACCCTGTCTAGTGCAGTTGCATCCTTTTCTGTAATGAGGTGACCAGAACTGCACACAGTACTCAAGTTGTGGCCTAACCAATGAGTTATACAGTTCCAGCATAACCTCCCTGCTCTTGTATTCTATACCTCGGCTAATAAAGAAAAGGATTCCATTTGCCTTCTTAACCACCTTATCGACCTGTCCTGCCACCTTCAGGGATCTGTGGACGTTCACTCTAAGGTCCCTCACTTCCTCTATGCCTCTCAGTATCATCCCATTTATTGTGTATTCCTTTGCCTTGTTTGGCCTCCTTAAATGCACCACCTCACACTTCTCTGGGTTGAATTCCATTTGCCACTTTTCTGCCCATCTGACCAGACCATCAATATCTTCCTGCAGCCTAAAGTTATCCTGCTTGCTATCTACCAAACGGCCAATTTGTGTCATCTACCAACTTCTTGATCATGCCCCCTACATTTACATCCAAATCATTAATATATATCACAAAAAGCAAGGGACCCAGTACTGAGTCCTGCAGAACCCCACTGGAAACAGCCCTCCAGTCGCAAATACACCCGTCAACAACTTAGTTTCCTGCCACTGAGCCAATTTTGAGGTTGAAGATTAGCTATGATTTTTTTGAATGGTGCATCTTAGGTTCTTAAGTTTGTACAAAATTAAATTTGGCAAACAGCCAAGAGGACTCTCTAAAAGAAGATTTCAGGCAGACATAGATAGGTTAGCGGCAAGTGCAGTTTAATCTGGGTATGTCTGAGTTAATATACATAGGGTGGAAAAACCTCAAAGATCGCCAAGGCTTACAATTGCAGCACAGCTCAGGCTGCTGTCCAAAGTTTGTAAAATTTGGCATTGAGAACCTTGGTTGTGAGAACACTAAGTGACTCCAGAATTGGCCTTTATAGCCACTCCAGGCGCTGCTTCACAAACCACTGACCACCTCCAGGCGCGTATCCATTGTCTCTCGAGATAAGGAGGCCCAAAAGAAAGAAAGAAGAAAGAAAGTGAGGCTGGATTACTCCTTAGCGTTGCTATAACAGTCCTCTTTTTCCACTGGTGATGAGGGCACTAAATGAATTACAAACTAAATGAACTGCCTGAGAAGGAAAAGCTGGGTTATTGTGTATCTAGTACTTCACATAATTTAGCAACACTTAGGGCTGGATTTTATGTTAGGTGAACAGGAATTCGCCACCGACGTAAAAGTCAGTAGCGAACCCGCTTGCACCTAGCCTGGGGATCTGTCCTGCATTGTGCGGGTCCCTGGGCTTTAATTGTCCCCGCCCTCCCTCACGCCACCATCCGACCCGCTGGGGCGGTGTAAAATTCAGCCCTTACTCCTTCACAAAGACGACCTTAGGTACATTTTAGTTTCATTGACAGGAAGTGGGCATCACTGGCAAGGCCACCATTTAGTGCCCTTGAGAAGGTGGTGGTGAGCTGCCATCTTGAATACAACTGAGTGCCTTGCTAGGCCATTTCAGAGAGCAGTTAAGAGTCAACATTGCTGTCGATCTGGAGTCACATGTAGGCCAGACTGGGTAAGGAGGGCAGATTTCCTTCCCTAAAGGACATTAGTAAACCAGATGAATTTTTACAACAATCGATGATAATTTCATGGTCACCATTACTGAGACTAGCTTTTTATTCATAAATAAAAACAGAAAGTGCTGGAAATACTCAGCAGGTCAGGCAGCATCCGTGGAGAGAGAAGCAGAGTTAACGTTTCAGGTCAGTGACCCTTCGTCAGAACTGGCAAAGGTTAGAAAAGAATTAGGCTTTAAGCAAGTGGAGTGGGTGGGGGGTGGGTGGGGGGGGGGGTGGAATGGGGAAGAGAACAAAGGGAAGGTGTTTGATAGGGCAGAGAGCAGGAGAGATTAAATAATAAAGCTGTCATGGAACAAAGGCAAAGAGTGGGTTAACGCTTGTGGTGAAAGACAAAGCATTAGCCCAGAGAGAGTGTTAATAATGGAATAATGAGCAGCTCTGTCTCCATGAAAAACAAACACATGGTAAAAAAAACCAAAATAAAATAAAAAATATAAAAATATAAAAAAAGGCCAGTCATGCTGTGAAGTTGTTGAACACAATGTTCAGTCTGCAAAGCTGTAGAGTGCCTAATCGAAAGATCAGGTGCTTCTCCTCGAGCTTGCGTTGATGTTCTGGAACACTGGAACAAGCCACAGACAGAAATGTTGGCCTGAGAGCAGGGGGGAAGTGTTGAAATGGCAAGCAACTGGAATTTTCCACCTCCTTCACCACTGTAGTTTCAGTACATACAATCTGGCAGATGCACAGCAGTAACTTCCCAGCCTTTCTTCAAACAGCAAGTCCCAGCTCCGTGACCTCTACCTGTGAGAAGGGCAAGATTGGCAATATCATGCAAATGCCGTCACCTTCACATGCTCCCTCGAGTTACACACCATTGCTTCATTGTCATTGCATAGCACAGGTCTGTGACAACTTCCCTGGTGAATTGAAACCTCTGCAGGCACTGCTTTTCAGACAAAGATGTTTGCACCTTGCTGGTATATATACTGAAGTAGGGGGAGAGCTGTTAAATTCTGATTGCCTCAAGTACATAGCCGGACTTGTCTGACATTACTCTGTATCTCTTCTTTCTCCAAAAAGAACAGGAATAGAGGTATTCCTAGTGGGAAAGACATGATGTGAGGATGTTCTTCAAGCAAAGAACGATTAATACTTTGAATGGGCTTCTGGAGAGACACGCTCCACTCACTACTCGTCATGTCTCAAATTACTCATATGCTGTATCCCAAACCTTCATTTAATGGCATTAAATTGGGACCCTTACCAGCACCCACAACCTAGTGGAGTGGTGAGATTTCAAAACTTAGTTAGGAATGAGACACAGATGCTAAATTCAGAAGCACCCTCGAAAGTTCAAGGAATGTACCAAATCTATTCATGAGTAGCCCACATGCTGGTCCAAATCCTTTACCCCATCATTCTCTCTCAATATTTTTGCAATCCAATCATATTGATGGCCAACAGAGTACACTGAAAAGCAGCATTCCAGCCAATATGTGTCCCAGCAAATTTGGAAAAAACATAGGGCTCAAAATTCCAGAATCGTTACTCCCACACAAGAAGTGTGGTGAGGCAGGACTGCTGATGGCCACTGGGCCTTGTAGGAGCATAGGAACAGTAGGTAGGAGGCCATTTAGCCTCCCAAGCTTGTTCTGGCATTCAATGCCATCATGGGTTTTTTTTACTTTTTATTCATTCGTGGGACGTGGGCATTGCTGGTGAGGCCAGCATTTATTATCTATCCCTAATTGCCCTTGAGAAGGTGGTGGTGAGCTGCCTTCTTGAACCGCTGCAGTCCTTGGGGTGTAGGTACACCCACAGTGCGGTTAGGAAGGGAGTTCCAGGATTTTGACCCAGCAACAGTGAAGGAACAGTGATGTAGTTGCAAGTCAGGATGGTGTGTGACTTGGAGGGGAACTTGCAGGTGGTTGTCTTCCCAGGCATCGGCTGCCCTTGCCCTACTAGGTGGTAGAGGTCGTGGGTTTGGAAGATGAAGTTGAAGGAGCCTTGGCGAATTGCAGCAGTGCATCTTGTAGATGGTAGCCAGTGGTGGAGGGACTGAATCCCTGGGATGGTGGAATTGTCTTATGAGGAGTGATTGCAGAAACTGGGCCTGTATTCTCTAGCATTTTGAAGAATGAGAGGTGATCTTATTTGGAATTCTCTACCCCAGAGGGCTGTGGAGGCTCAGTCATTGAGTATGTTGAAGACAGAAATCGATAGAGTTCTGGATACTAAGGACATCAAGGGATATAGGGATAGTAGGAAAAAATGGCTAGAGATAGATGATCAGTCATGATCCCTTTGAATGGCAGAGCAGGCTCGATGGGCCAAATGGCCTACTCCTGCTCCTATTTCCTATGTTCCTATGAATCTTTAAAGTGGTGAATGGGCTGCTTTGTCCTGGATGGTGTCAAGCTTCTTAATTGTTGTTGGAGCTGCACTCATCTAAGCAAGTGGAGAATATTCCATCACACTCCTGACTTGTGCCTTGTAGATGGAGGACAGGCTTTGAGGATCAGGAGTTGAGTTAATCGCTGCAGATTTCCCAGGCTCTGACCTGCTCTTGTAGCCACGGTATTTATATGGCTGGTCCAGTTAAGTTTCTGGTCAATGGTAACTCCCAGAATGCTGATGGTGGGAGGGGGGGAGGGGGCGGTGATGGTGTGGAGTGATTCAGTAATGGTAATGCCATTGAATGTCAAGGGGAGATGGTTAGATTCTCTCTTGGTTGAGATGGTCATTGTCTGACACTTGTGTGGCGTGAATGTCACTTGCCGCTAAACAGCCCAAGCCTGATTGTTGTCCAGGTCTTGCTGCATGCAAGCAAAGGCTGCTTCAGTATCTGAGGAGTTGCGAATGGTTGCTGAACATTGTGCAATCATCAGAAAACATTCCCACTTCTGACCTTCTGTTGGAGGGAAGGTCATTGATGAAGCAGCTGAAGATGGTTGAGCCTAGGACACTACCCTGAGGAACTCCTGCAGTGATGTCCTGGAGCTCAGATGATTGGCCTCCAACAATCACGACCATCTTCCTTTGTGCTAGGTATGACTCCGACCAGTGGAGAGTTTTCCTCCTGATTCCCACTGACTTCAATTTTATTAAGGCTCCTTGATGCCACACTTGGTCAAATGCTGCCCTGATGTCAAGGGCCTGACCTCCATCTACAAAGCACAAGCCAGGAGTGTGATGGAACACTCTCCACTCGCCTGGATGTCAAGGGCAGTCACTCACTTGTCACTGTGATCTAATTCCACATCCCTCAACACCTCGGATAACAAAGACCTATTAATCTCATTTAAAATTAGTAATTGATCCTGCACTAGTTGCTGTTTACAGAAGGGAGTTCCAAACTTCTACCACCCTGTTAATTGTACATTAATTGTGTTTAATTATATGCAGATGGAGGGCATTAATTGGGGTTTCACTTGAACACATATAAAGAGACAGTTACTGAAACGGTGAGGTGGTTGTGTTAGGAGGTGTATGCTTGTTATGTTGCACTCTGTAGACAAATGTCAGACTGAGTAAAGATTGGCTCCAGTATCATCCTTCATCAACTGACTTTCTGGACTAGAACAACCCTTTTTGTGTCGCAGTGTTTCTTAATTTCACTCCTGAAAAGTCTAGTTCTAATTTGTAGACTATGCCCCCTTGTCCTAGACTCCCCAAACAGTGGAAATAGGCTGGTAAAGAGAAACTATCTGTTCCCCTTAATAACTTGAAAACTTTGATAGTCATCTCTTAACTTTCTAAATTCCAGGGAATATAACTCTAATTTGTCATTGACTCCATCTCGAATCACAGAGATGGGATCATTTGCATAGTTGGAGCAGGTGGCATGCAGCTGTGGAGGTGCAACAGATGTGTCCTCCCTCGTGAGATGGGAAAAGTTGGAGCAGCACTGAGGCTGGGGGGAGTTGAAGATAAACATGGATAAAATTTGTAGAATGCTTGTCAGGGATCAAAGGGACAGGCCTTTTACAGGTAATAAATCCTTTTGCATCTACAATGCCACCAATTTCATCTTTAGCTAGCTCTACACCACCCATATGTATGACACTTATTCTTTCCATTCATGGTTTCTCAAATATTTTTATGCTTCTGACTGCATTGCAACATTATTGGATGGGCTTGTATGTTTCTGATTGCACAGGATTACACTGTAGCACAGTGCTTTCCAGGTTGTACTGCACATCGAATGGATGTGATTGCAGATTTCTGGTGGCAGAAAGCTGCACAACATTACTGAATGTGTGCAGATTCCTGGTTGTATGGGACAGTAATACAGCATTAATGTGGGCATTTTCAGACTGTGGTCTACAGAGGACTGCAATGTAGCATTAAATGGCTTTGTGGGTATGGATGCATGGGAATGCCTATTAATGGAAGTATTTGGGGATTCAGGGTTGCACAGGATTGTATTCCAGGATTACTGGATGTATTTGGGGATTCGGGGCTGTAATGCAGGAGTAATGGATGTATTTGGGGATTTGGGGCTGTAATGCAGGAGTAATTAATGTATTTGGGGATTTGGGGCGGTAATGCCGGAATTATGGTTGTATTTGGGGATGTAATGCAGGAGTAATAGCTGTATTTGGGGATTCGGGGCTGTAATACAGGAGTAATGGTTGTATTTAGGGATTCGGGACTGTAATACAGGAGTAATAGCTGTATTTGGGGATTCGGGGCTGTAATGCAGGAGTAATGGTTGTATTTGGGGCTGTAATGCAGGAGTAATGGTTGTATTTGGAGATTCGGGGCTGTAATACAGGAGTAATCCGGTACGTTTGTCTCCCTACTGCCGGGTGATTGACAGCTGCGCAGTCGCGCGGCCGCCGGGGCGGAGTGCAGGGAGACAGGAGCTGAGTGTCAGTGTTACTGTGTCTGTCTCACTGTCTGTGTGTGTGGAACACATTGCAATAATGCAAACATATAGACCGGATTGTGTCAGCAGATGATGCAAATGGATGTTTTCCAGTCCTGAAATCGAAGGTATGTTTTTACATATATAAATGTGTATTGAAAGGATGCTGTATAATTGACTTTGCAGCAAGGATTGTTCTTTTTCTGCTGACATTTGAAAATCGTATTTGTTTTTTCCAGCCCAGAATTAAAACCAGCAAATTGGGAACGGGAACACGTCTGTGCATTGCATTCCGGTTGCCTGCCCTTGGTTGCTGGTGTGCAGACCTGTTGCAAATACTGTACCTTTTTTGGATGGAGTTATGCTGCAATGCAGTCTTTTAACTGAGGATGTCATGACTGCTTTTTGAGTGCAGATGAATTTAGAGCGTTCAGTACGTGCAAAGGATACATAAGGTAGGCCAACAGTTTGCAAAGATAGCATTATAATTCTAGAATTGAGTTGCATTTAAAATTCAGCATAATAATGAAAATGTAAAGTTAATATGTCTACACAGTCGAGTCAATTCTCCACACTGAGTTAACAAAAACTTGTGTTTTGCACTGTTTAAGGTATTTTTCACCCCTCACCCCTGATTCTTCCATTGTTTCACCAAGCAACTTTATAAAGTATGGACCCTTTTTAAATTTTAGGATGTGCCTCTGTTCTCTCCTAACATTTTAAAAATTAGCCATGAAAAGAGCAGGAATCTGAACATGCTTCATATTGTGCAGGTCTGGCGACATCGATGGAGAGAAGCAGAGTTAACATCTTTCAGCTCTCGGACTTTTCATCAGAAGTGGACATGGAGTTCCGAAGTTCTGATGAAATGTCACAGACCAGAAATGCGTTAGCTCAGTTTCTCTCTCCACAGATGTTGCCAGACCTGCTGAGTGTTCACAGCATTTTCTGTTTCCATTTCAAATTTCCAGCACCTGCAGCATTTTGCTCATGCACCATATTGTGTTAGCTGCGGTTCAGTTGGTAGTTCCCTTGGTCAGAAGGTAATGGGTTCAAGTCTCATTCCAGGACTTGAGCACAAATATCTCGGCTGACACTCCACTGCAGTGCTGAGGGAGTGCTGCACTGTCAGAAGTGCTATCTTTTGGATGCGATGTTAAACCAAGGCCCCATCTCCCCTCTCAGGTGGGCATAAATGATCACTAGTTTGGATAAGAGCAGGGGAGTTATCCCTGGTGTCTTGGCCTGTATTTATCTCTGTCATAATCACAGAAAGAGATTATCTGGTCATGATTACATTGCTGTTTGTGGGAGCTTGCTGTGTGCAAATTAGCTGCTGCGTTTCCTAAATTGCAACAGCGACTACACTTCAAAAGTACTTCTTTAACTTAAAACACTTTGGGACATCCTGTGAAAGGCACTACAGAAATGCAAGTTTTTATATATCAATGTAGGCACATGCCAGAGCTCTGTTGTCACTCCACTTCATTGTAAAGGTCACTGCATCGATCCCCACTGCAAAATGCAGTTATCAGGCCAGTGTTGGATTGCATACTCACCTCTGCATGGTCAGCAATGTGGAGCCTTAGATGAATTCACATAGTTAGATGAAATAGTGTTTGATATCCTACTGTACAATTCACAGGTGTGTGGCAGTGTTTAGATCATTCTGTGCATTTGAATTTATCTTTGGAAAAATAAATATGTTGTAAAAACGAGAAATGCTGGAAATACTCAGCAGATCTGGCAACATCTGTGGAGAGAGAAGCAGAGTTAACGTTTCAGGTCAGTAACCCTTCATCAGAACTGGCAAATATTAGAAATATAAAAGGTTATAAGCAAGTAAAGCGGGGGTGGGGCAAGAGATAACAAAAGAGAAGGTGTTGCTAGGACAAGGTCACAGAGAATAACTGACCAGAAGGTCATGGAACAAAGGCAAATGGTATGTTAGTGGTGTGGTGAAAGACAAAGCGTTCGTACAGAGCGGGTGTTCATAGACAGAAAAATGAACAGCCCTGCAACCAAGCACAAACTTAAAAACTGTGGGGAGGCACATGGTTTCAAAAAATGATGAAACAAACTAAAATAAAATAAAAATAAAAAATAAAGAAAAAATAACTACAAATAAAAAGGGGGGCCCGTCATGCTCTGAAATTATTGAACTCAATGTTCAGTCCGGCAGGCTGTAGTATGCCTAACCGGTAAATGAGATGCTGTTCCTCGAGCTTGCGTTGATGTTCACTGGAACACTGTAGCGATCCCAGGACAGGTATATGGGCATGAGAGCAGGGGGGAGTTTTGAAATGGCAAGCAACCGGAAGCTCGGGGTCCTGCTTACGGACTGAACGGAGGTGTTCCCCAAAGCGGTTGCCCAATCTGTGTTTGGTCTCCACAATGTAGAGGAGACCACATTGTGAACAGCAAATACAGTATACTACATTGAAAGTACAAGTAAATCGCTGCTTCACCTGAAAGGAGCATTTGGAGCTTTGGATAGCGAGGAGAGAGGAGGTAAATGGGCAAGTATTACACCTCCTGCAATTGCATGGGAAGGGGTGAGGTGGTGGGGGTAATGGAGGAGTGGACCACGGTGTCGCAGAGGGAATGATCCCTTCGGAATGCTGACGGGGAGGGGAGGATGCATTTGGTAGTGGCATCACGCTGGAGGTGGCGAAAATGGCGGAGGATGATCCTTTGGATGTGGAGGCTGGTGGGGTGCAAAGTGAGGACAAGGGGAACCCTGTCACGGTGCTGGGAGGGAGGGGAAGGGGTGAGGGTAGAGGTGCGGGAAATGGGCCGGACAGGGTTGAGGGCCCTGTCAACAACAGTGGGGGGGGGGGGGAATCCTTGGTTGAGGAAAAAGGAAGACATATCGGAAGCGCTGTCATGGAAGGTTGCATCATCAGAGCAGATGCGGCAGAGATGGAGAAACTGGGAGAATGGAATGGAGTTCTCACAGGAGGCAGGGTGTGAAGAAGTGTAGTCGAGGTAGCTGTGGGAGTCGGTGGGCTTATAATGAATATTAATAGACAGCCTATCCCCAGCGAAGGAGACAGAGAAGTTGAGGGAGAGATGTGTCTGAGATGGACCATGTAAAGGTGAGAGAAGGGTGGAAATTGGAAGCAAAGTTGATAAAGTTTTCCAGTTCGAGGGGGAGTAGGAAAGGGAACCGATACAGTCATCAATGTACCGGGAAAAAGAGTTGGGGGAGGGGGCGGAGTAGGACTGGAACAAGGAATATTCAACATATCCAACAAGAAGACAGGCATAACCAGGACCCATGCAGGTACCCATAGTAACACCTTTTACTTGAAGGAAGTGAGTGGAGTTGAAGGAGAAGTTGTTAAGTGTGAGAACAATTTCAGCCAGGCGGAGGAGGGTGGCGGTGGATGGGGACTGGTTGGGCCTCTGTTCAAGGAAGAAGCGGAGAGCCCTCAGACCGTCCTGGTGGGGGATGGAGGTGTGGAGCGATTGGATGTCCATAGTGAAGAGGAGGCGGTTAGGGCCAGGAAACTGGAAATTGTCAAAATGACGTTGTGAGTGAGAAGAGTCACGGATGTAGGTGGGAAAAGACTGGACCAGGGAGAAAAGATAGTCCAGATAGGAAGAAATAAGTTCAGTGGGGCAGGAACAGGCTGAAACAATGGGTCTGCCGGGACAGTAACAAATATGTTGCCCTGGTTCACTAATTTATGTTACATGGAGTGGACACACCTATTTACACTGAAGCAAAAACTTCAAAGACTGGAGCAACATATTTCTTTAAGTAAGCAATCCCTGGCAGCTTTCTCATGTGTCCTGCTTGATGCGAATCATGATCAGAAACTGCCTAATTGTTCAAACAAGATTTGGTGCACCCATTCCTTACTTTCATGATTAATCTTGCCTATCTCTTGTCTCTTAAATGTTTGAACATGTAGGCATGTAAGGATTAAATATTTGACTGCAAGATTGGTGTAACATTGCGTTAACTTATCAGCTGAAAAGCCATTGGTGTAGGCATGAGAATCCCAGAACAACCTACTTTCAGCCTAGAATCAAGCATCTGGCTGGTATGATACATCACTTTGATTCTTACTGCTGATAACGGATAACATTTTGAAGGCATCAGCCTTCAAATTTCATAAATTGTTAACACAAAATGGGTTTTGTTCTTATCAGGCTTTTGTGAAGAATCAAATTAAGTTGCGCATCATTGTATAATCTGATTATGTTCAGTTTAATAAACAATCTGTTTGAGACATCTTTTGCATTTTTAAGCTAGCTTATCTGGATAATTAGATTGTTTAAGTTTCTAAAAATAAAGGATGCTTAAGTGATTCCTCCGATGAAGGGAAATCTAGTTTAAAATGTCTTGGCTAACTTTTTTATGAAGTTGTGTGTAGGATCAGTATTTTTATCAGGCCCCTACTAAACAATACCAGATAAAGTACTGTCAATTAACACAGAAAAGGAGCAGTCTAATGACCTGAATTTTGCCATCATAATGATGGTGAAACTGTCAGCGTTCCCCAACATTACTCCTCTGAAACTGACAGCAGCTACTGGAATCCGCAGCTATGCAGTTAAACACGGAAATCCAGAAGTTTCTGTCAGTGATTTTTGTTCTTCCCCATAAGGTGTGCTGTTGTAATCTCCAAGTCTGCAAACGATTAGAAATCACTGAAATGATGTGAACTTGCTTTTTTATGCTATTAGTCTCGCAGTAAAAATGCTTGGAAAAAAATTACACCTTATTGAATGAGGTGTAACTGGGTTTTTAACGGTGTAATAAGTTCAGAATTACTGTTGAACAACCTCTCTAGCCCTGAAAAATTAATTTTATATTTGTGAACTGCCAAATTTCTCATTAAAAAAATCACATTGTTAAAATACGATTTTTAAAAAAGTTTGTTTGACATAAGTTTCAAAAAAATGTAGCTGGTCTGATTAGTAAGTTTGCGGACGACACAAATGTTGGTGGAGTTGCGGATAGTGATGAGGATTGTCAGAAGATACAGCAGGATATAGATCGGTTGGAGACTTGGGTGGAGAAATGGCAGATGGAGTTTAATCCGGACAAATGTGAGGTAATGCATTTTGGAAGATCTAATACAGGTGGGAAGTATACAGTAAGTGGCAGAACCCTTAGGAGTATTGACAGGCAGAGAGATCTGGGCGTACAGGTCCACAGATCACTGAAAGTGGCAACGCAGGTGGATAAGGTAGTCAAGAAGGCATACGGCATGCTTGCCTTCATTGATCGGGGCATAGAGTATAAAAATTGGCAAGTCATGCTGCAGCTGTACAGAACCTTAGTTAGGCCACACTTGGAATATTGCGTACAATTCTGGTCGCCACATTACCAGAAGGATGTGGAGGCTTTGAAGAGGGTACAGAAGAGGTTTACCAGGATGTTGCCTGGTCTGGAGGGTATTAGCTATGAGGAGAGGATAAACTTGGATTGTTTTCACTGGAATGACGGAGGTGGAGGGGCGACATGATAGAGGTTTACAAAGTTATGAGCGGCATGGACAGAGTGGATAGTCAGAAGTTTTTTCCCAGGGTGGAAGAGTCACTTACTAGGGGACATAGGTTTAAGGTGCGAGGGGCAAAGTTTAGAGGGATGTGCGAGGCAAGTTCTTTACACAGAGGGTGGTGAGTGCCTGGAACTTGTTGCTGGGGGAGGTGGTGGAAGCAGGTATGATAGCGACGTTTAAGAGGCATCTTGACAAATGCATGAATTGGATGGGAATAGAGGGATACGGACCCCGGAAGTGCAGAAGGTTTTAGTTTAGGCAGGCTTCAAGATCGGTGCAGGCTTGGAGGACCAAATGGCCTGTTCCTGTGCTGTACCATTCTTTGTTCTTTGTTCTTTCTTTATTTCAGCATCTACCTGAAACCCATTTGTAGGTCTCAATCATTTTTCACTACTTATGGAAAAATTTAAAGTGAAAATTCAGTTGTTTTAACTTCCTGGTGTGCTGCCTGAGAATACTTCAGTGTGATTGGCTGCTTATCCTGTTTGATGGCATCATTATTGCCAGATGCCTGGAGATCCCCTTGACTTTGCTCTAGATTTAACTTGATCCGGGAAAGGGTCAATCTACGCCACAGTGATCACTTGATTTTTTGTGGGCGGCTTTCTTCAACATCAGTGGCTAGTGCTGTCACTTTGCCGCTGACCGGGAAATCAGGGTCCTCGTCTTTCTGGGGCAGTGGCACCTGGGGAGAGGGTTGTGGGCGGGGGTGGAAGGGTTATGTGCTGGATGTGATTGACGATCACTCAATGTTGCCATTCCAGGGCAACACTGCTGAGAACCTGCACACGATATTAAAATGCTGCTGGATGTCCCTTATCCAACCTGACTCGTCTGCCTCAGCTCCCATCCCCACTGAAGGACTTCTGTTCCTATATTTTACAGCTTTAATGAATCACTTTTTCTAAGTTTATTTCCTCTCTCAATTTGCAAAACTGTGCAATTAAAAACTTTAAAAAAAACTATCAATTGATTATTTTTGATTGTGATTCCCAAATTCTGTTAGCACACAAGCACACAAGGAAATTAACCATCATATTGGGATACAAGTAATGAATTGTCTTACTTGATCCTCTTCTAATATAACAGAAGTTTTTTTGATTTACATATCTTGAAAGCGATCTTTTAAGAGTAGCCTGTACCGGAGAGATCAGTGGAAAAAGATGTGGTCTGGAGAAAGTGGGAGACAGAATGTACACAGGAGGGAGGTAGATGTGGCAGGATGGGAGATATGGCTTATCGAGCCTTTTTAAATTCCCGTGCCAAGCTAAATCTCACAGCAAAGCTGCCTGCACCTGAAACACTTCTGGCATTTGGTGTCAATTTCAAATGGTAGGAATTTCTCATTTCTTCATGCTCAAATTTGCAAAAAAGCAAACATAAGTTTGCAGTTAGATGCCCATTGCTGGGACTTTCTTGGGGCAATGAGAGGTGGCAATTGAGAACTTTTTTACTCTGAATACCTTTCGTCATTATGGTCAAATTAAATCTGCAGTTCATATTGGGAGGTACATTGTGAGGTGGAATTTGACGTCCAAAGTTGACAACTCCTGCATAAATAGCCTGATCTTTCATTGGTGAAAGTATAAAAGGACAATGCATTATAAACTTGCTGTCACTGTGGCCAACAGCACATCTGATGCCGGGTTCAAATAACAGAGGAAAAAAGTTACATGCAAGTATTTTAATACAGTTAAAAACTGTGTGGGTAATGCTTTCATTTTAAGATAGTTTGTGGGTGTGAGGAGGGACTTAAAAGTCATCTTTTACTCGATGTTGCATCAAGGGCATTCACGACAGGATACAATGACTGCAAGTCTGGGCAATTTCCCCTCTATTTCTAGCCTGTCCTCTGGTCGTAGCTTCCCGGCAGTGACTTGGCTGAGATTAGCAGTATTGGAGGTTGGCGGTGTTCGCTAATATTTCACTTTTATTTCTCGTATCACACTACCTGTCAGTGTGATGGGATTCTTTTTGCTATCTGACCTACCAGTTGTAACCTGATGTGATCTCTTGCATCATCATTGGAGGAGGTATTCTTTTACACTCTCTCAAGATTAACCCTTTCAGACCCTCATGCTGCAGTAACCAGGACGGATCAGTCTCAAACCTTTTTATTATCTTAGACCTTGGCGACTGAACATTTTGCACTTGTTACGACCAGGTGAGAAAGGGGTCTTGGGCTAGCCTCTCCACCTCTTCCTGGTTTGGCTGTAACAGGGTGTAACTTCTGAGACACCGTGTTTTAGGTTCTCTGACTCCTTGCTCACTACTCTCTAATTGTAATGGCAAAGAAAGCAACCAGACAGGTTTTCTCAGGTTTAAACTAGAAAGGTGTAAGTTTATTTACCTTAAAACTCTAATTCAGTTAAAACTGCTAAAAATACTCGATGCAACCATGCTGGCATGCATATGCGATAAATGCACATGCAAATAGAGACAGAGGAGGAAAAAGGAGGGGAAAGGTTTGAAGCAGTAGATGGAATTTGGTTACTGGTTTTGGACTGGATATAAAGTCTTTGAAGTTAAGTCTTGCAGTTCTCGTTCGGGCCCAGTGCACACTTTCAGACTTGTTTCACTGATCTTGTGTCTTGAGGCTTAAGTTACTTCTGTGGGTCCCTGGAGAGAGAGAGGGAGAGAGACCGTCCTCTTTTGTCTTCAAATTGCAGTCTGTTCCTTTCTGTGTGGCACAATTCAAATAACCCCCAGGTTGGTCTGCAGGTTTGTCATGTGACGAGCTCCTTATTTGGAACAGTCTCTCCTTCAAGGTTTGTGGATTCTCCCAAGCTTACTGTAGGCACTCTCAGTGGGGGTAGGGGGTGGTGGAATGCTGGCAGTTGACATTCAGTGTCTCTTGATCATCACTATCGACAAAAATCCATCTGGCTAATAGAATCAGGGAGGCACTCCCATTGTCTTCATGCAACTGACTTTTAGAATGCACATGTTTTCAGCCACTATTTTGTTTAAAAAGACCACATCATTTCAAGTCCAGTAACAGTTCAAAAAATTACAAAATATGTCTTTTTTTTGGCAGGTGTGGTTTTTGTCGCACCTCCACCTCCAGCGGAATGAAATGCGATATTAGAGCATTTTGTTATAAAAATAAAAAGGTGAAAGTACAGGAAAACACGCATGCATTTTTCTCATTCATTCAGAATTCCTAAAAATTGTTACAGCGTGTCTTTTCTTTGTAGCAGTGCTGCTTTAAACTGCCCCTTTTCTTGACATGGGTCTGTGATAGTTGTGTTGCCCAAGGAGTTTAAAGTTTCTTCACTATCACCCTGTAATACATTAGGAATGGTCATCCCAATAAACATGTGATTTTTGGGGAGGGTTGCAGTTTGCACATTTCCATGATTGTCTAGGGTGCCTTTGTTCCTGTTGAGGTCTGCAGAGGTAGGGTTAGACCTAGTTAGCCCTGGTTTGGAGTTCTGCTCATGAGAGTCAGCAGTGGGTGCATCCACTCTGATCTCTCTTTCAGTGCTCTGAGTCTTGCAAGGGCTTTTCACTTTAGGGTATGGTTGGTTCCCTTTACTCCTGACTGTGGGGGAGGATTCTTTGCTAATCTTCCCTTTGTCCTCTGGGACACTCCTGCTTGCAGGTATTTGTCCAGATTCCACTGCATACCCCTGTGGCACTTTGACTAGGTGAGGTATCACCCTCAGTTTCTCTGCCCTCTTGAGGACTTTGTCCTTGCTGGTTTCTGTAAATGTTAGCAACTCTGGTGGGATACTTTTGGTGTCTGCAGTTACATAGGAGGATGTGGGGTTTAATTTTTCCAACATTTCAGGGTTGGCTGACCGGACAGTAGGGATTTTCTTTTGGGAATCCTCTCTGATCTCCCTTAACCTGCCCTCTTTGTCCCTTTTTGCCCTTTCCTCTCTAAGCTTTTGACAGCCCTGTGCCTGTCTGCCCCCTTTTGTTATCGGCAGGGGTCCCTTACAGTTTACCAGCCCTCTGCTGGAGAGTCCTCCAAACGTCAGTACAGGACTTAGGGGTGCAGATTTAACTGCATGTTGGTGTTTCCCCTCAACTTGGCATATGTGGCAACTCCTACAGTACTCCACCACATCTTTGTGGAGTTTTGGCCAGTCAAACTGCTGTCTTCTGCGGGCTTTGGTTTTTCGTATACCGACATTTACAGCCATTGTGTCTGTTCATCATCATTATTGACAAAAATCCATCTGGCTAATTGAATCAGTTCCATATGACGAAATTAATGTTTCATTTTTTTGACAGGTGTGATTTTCATCACACTCTCTATTAATGAGTATGAAAAATAAAAATAAAACACAAATCACTGTGATGAAGATTTTGCACATTGAAATAACTGCATGAAAGAGCTGAAAGCCTTTTGTAATAATACCCCGGAGGAATTTAATCAATCTGGATGTACCCCTCTTCAAAATATATTTGGTTGCTGCCATGTTTTGACATGTTTGTCCACACTTGCTGCACAAAGTTTGCCAGGACCAGAGGCAGAGAATGGGTAAACTCTTAAGGACAGATGGTGCTATCATGGTCTGCGTTGTAAATGTTGTCTTGCTAGTTATGAAAATATAATTGATCTATCATGCACTGTGACTAATAGCTTTAAATGGAATGCCAATTAATAATCCAAAATGTCTATCTTAAACTGTTCGACCTTTGCTCCTGCGGTTTGATTGAGTGCAGGATTTTGTTTCTGATGTTGAATTTGAGATAAGTAATTTAGTTTTTTCTTATCTATTTGTATAATATATGAATATATAAATATGATGACAGTGACCCGTTACCTGAATGACAGACTGTTGTATTAGCAAATACAATGAATAGCCATTAACAGCAAACACTATACTAATGTGTGTGTTGTTTGTCCTTTGAGGTGAAGATGACCATGCCCATCATCTGGGGTGTTTGGTCAGGTTCCGGTGGGTTCCGGTGCTAAGGCCAGTCTGCCCCCGGAAGGTACTGCTCCAAATAGGGCAGGTTGCCAGAGATTGAGTTTCGGACGAGCTGCTGGCTCGGGATTTCCTCGCCTTGCGTGTTCTCTCTGCGTCTGATATGCGTTTGCCTTCGAAGGAGGCCGCACCCTTTTTTATTTGGTTGTGCCAGCTGCAGTGATCCTGGGCAAGCTTCTCCCAGAACGTGGGGTCGATATCAAAACTCCTAAGCGAAGCCTTCAGAGTGTCCTTGTAGCACTTCCTTTGGCCACCATGAGACCACAGCCCAGACTCACTCTTCATAAAAGATTCACTTTGGTAAGCAAGTGTCAGGCATTTTGGCTGCATGTTCAGCCCAACTCAGATGTGACTGTCTCAATATGGTCTCAGATGGCAGGACAAAATACCAGACACTGAGGTGCTCACCTGAGCTGGCCATGCCAAGCATCCACACCATATTAATACACAGTAATCCAGCCACCATTTATAACCTAGACCTTGCTGAAAATTCCACTGTTGGGGTGGGGGGGTGGGGGGGGGGAAGGGGTCCACCCGCATTAACTTAATTTCAGCATTTATTATGTCATGGGCGGACACATGGCAGATGAAATTTAACACAGAGAAGTGCAAAGTGTTACATTTTGGTAGGAAGAATGAGGTGAGGCAATATAAACTAAAGGGTACACTTCTAAATAGGGTGCAGGAAGGGAGAAACCTGAGCGTGTATGTGCACAAAGTGTTGACAGTGGCAAGGCTGGTTGAGAAAGTGGTTAAAAGGGGACACAGGATCCAGGGCTTCATAAATCGAGGCAGAGTGGAAAAGCAAGTTATGTCAAAATTTAAGAAATCATTGCTTTGGCCTCACTGGAGTATTGTGTCCCAATTCTGGGCACGGCACGGGGAGGTGATGGTGTATTGGTACTGTCACTGGACCAGTAATCCAGAGTCCAGGCTAATGCTCTGGGGACATGGGTTCGAATCCCACCACGGCAGATGGTGAAATTTGAACTCAATTAATAAATCTAGAATTAAAAGCTAGATGAATGGTGACCATAAAACCATCGTCGATTGTTGTTAAAAACCCATCTGGTTCATTAATGTTCTTTAGGGAAGGAAATCTGCTGTCTTTACCTGGTCTGGTCTACATGTGACTCCAGACCCACAGCAATGTGGTTGACTCTTAAATGCCTTCAGTGGGCAATTAGGGATGGGCAATAAATGCTGGCCTAGCCAGTGACGCCCACATCCCATGAACAAATAAAAAAAATGCATCTCAGGAAGGATGTGAAGGCTTTAGAGAGGTTGTGGAAAAGATTTGAGTGGCTCCATGGATGAGGGACCTCAGCGACATGGATAGATTGGAGAAGCTGAGACTTCTTTCCTTGGAGAAGCAAAGGCTGACAGGAGTTTTGATAGAGATGCTCAAAACATGAGGGACAGAGTAGATGGAAACTGTTCCCATTAGTGGAAGGGTCAACAACCAGATGAGCTGATTGGTGAAAGAGCCAAAGGCGACATGAGGAAAAACTTTATAACGCAGCGAGTGGTTAGGATCTGGAATACACTGCCTGAGAGTATTGGAGGCCCATTCAGTCGTGGCTTTCAAAAGCAAATTGGATAAGCACCTGAAGAGGGAAAATTCACAGGGCGATGGGGAAAGGACAGGGCTAGCTAAATTGTTCTTGCAGAGAGCTATCATAGGCTGGTCTCTTGTCTGTTCCCATTCTGTGATTGTAAGCTTGTGAAATTCATTCTTCAGTGGTCAATATAATTTACAAACAGGAAATAACATTTCATGAAGTTAAACAATGATGCAGTGCAGAAATTCTACTGCAAGTTGCTGGCAATGCAGAGAATTGTCTACTTAGCTTGGGTGAAGTCACGTTGAAAATGATGTACTGCACAACAGTGTTATATTTTCAAATTAGATTGATTACATTTTAATGTAAATTAACTGTGCTATAACAATTTAAAAACAGCTGCTTGCGTATTATATTAGACCAATTTGTGTCAGCGATCTGACCTACACACACTATAAATTGATGAAAACAATAACAAAATTTATAGAAGCAATTAAGCACAAGTGATGTATTTTATGGAACTCTCAGGGTTTGGTTAATTGGCATAAGGTTGATCATAATTTTCAGTATTTTCAGCGATGCTCTTTACAGATTACAGTCCTTGCCTTAATCATTTTACCAGACAGGTATGGTTGCACAAAAATGTTAGGAATATGCTTAGCTTTGGGTTGTTAAATAAGTCTTGAATTCTTTTTCGTCATAATGGAGCAGAAGGAGACCATTTGGCCCATCGAGGCCATGCCAGCTCTCTGTAGTGCAATCCAATCAGCCCCACTCTACCCCAGTAAACCTGTAAGCTTATTTCCCACACCTGACCATCCAATTTCCTTTTGAAATCATTCTTCGTCTCTGCTTCCACCACCCCCGTAAGCAGCGAGTTCCAGGACATCACAACCCACTGCGTTTAAAAAAAAAACTTCTCACATCGTCCTGCATCTCTTGCCCAAAATCTGTTCTTGTACCGTCGGAGGCCAAAACATTGTATGTTTTCAAGAAGGAGTTAGATAAAGCTGTTGGGGTGAAAGGGATCAAAGGATACGGGGTGAAAGCGGGAACAGGTTACTGAGTTGGATGATCAGCCATGATCATAATGAATGGCAGAGCAGGCTCGAAGGACCAAATGGCCTACTCCTGCTCCTATTTTCTATGTTTCTATAATGGGAATAGCCTTTCTTTGTCTACCCTATCTAAACCCGTCAGAATCTTGTACACCTCTATCAAATCTCTGCTCAATCTCCTTTGCTGTAAGGAGACAAACCCCAGCTTCTCCAACTTAACCTTGTAACTAAAATACCTCATCCCCAGAACCATTCTGGTAAATCTCTGCACCCTCTTGACCCTCATATTGTTCCTAAGTTGTGGCGACCAGAACTGGACACAATACTCTACTGGCCGTACAGCTTTAGAAAGGTTCAGCATAATGTTCCTGTTTTTGAACTGAATACTTCTCTATTTATGAAGTCCAAGATCCCATATGCTTTGCTGACTACTCTCTCGATACGTCCTGCTACCTTCAAAGACCTAGGCACGTGAACCCCAAGGTCCCTCTGTTCCTGTACCCTCTTTAGAACTGCACCATTTAGTCTATGTTGCCTCTACCTGTTCCTTTTGCCAAAATGCATCCCCTCACATTAATCTGTATTAAATTCCATTTGCCATTTGTCAGCCCATTTTGCTAGCCTATCTGTCTTGTTGCAGTCGATAGGTATCATCCTCACTGTTTGTCACAACTTCAAGTTTGGTATCATCGGCAAATTTTGAAATTTTACTATGTATTCCAATATCCAATTCATTTATTTCTTAAATGTACATATCAAAAAGCAGTGATCCCAGCATTGAGCCTTGGGGAACTAACGTCCTCCAGTCTGAAAAACAACCATTTACCACGACTCACTGTTTTCCGTCCTTAAGCCAAATTTTTATCCAAGCTCACTGACCACCCCCACTCCCCCCATTCCATGAGCCTCAATGTTGTTCACCGTCCTTTTATGTGGTACTTTTTCAGCTTCCTTAAAATCCATAGACAACATCCACCGCATTCCTGTCATCAACCTTCTTTGTTACTTCATCAAAAAAAACACATTGGATTTGTCAAGTATGACCTGCCTATTAAAGATGAATTAACTGAAACCTCTCCAAGTGCCTGTTGATTTTCTTTTTTCCCTTGATTATTGTTTCTAAAACTTTGCCCACCACTGATGTTAAACTAACTGTCCTGTGGTTACTAGGGCTGTTCTTGCACCCTTTCTTGAATAAGCATGTCACATTTGCCACTCTCCAATCCTCTGGCACCTCCCCTGTATCTCGGGAAGATTGGAAGACTATGGCAAGCGCTTCTGCTATCTCCACCCCCACTTCCTTTAGCAACCTGGGATGCAAACCATCCAGACCAGGCGACTTATCCACTCTAAGCATAGCCAGCCTTTCCAGTATATCCTGCCTATCAATTTTTCACCTCATCCATTACCTCTACCATCTCCACTTCTACTGATATTTTGTCAGCATCCTCTTCCTTAGTAAACACTGATACGAAGTACTCATTAAGTATTCTAGCCTTGCCCTGCCTCTAAGCATATATGACCCTCTTTGTCCCTAATAGGCCCCACTCCGCCTCTTACTACCCACTTACTATTTACATGCCGGTGGAAGATTTTTGGGTTCCCTTTTATGTTAACTGCCATTTTATTCTCATTCTCTCTTTGCCAGTTTTGTTCTCTTCTTCACTTTCCCTCTCAACTTATTGTATTTGGCCTGGCTTTCGTGAAGAATTCACCTGACATGCATTATGCATCCTCTTTGTTTCATCATATTCTTTATCTCCCTTATCATCCAAGGAGCCCTGGCTTTGGTTCCCTCACCTTTCACCCTTGGGGAATGTACCAAGCCTGTACCTGAAACATCTCCTCCTGAAAGATCACCCATTGTTCCGTTAGTTTTTCCTGTCAATCTTTGGTTCCGTTTTATCCTGGCTAGCTCTCATCTCATTCAAATTAGCCCTCTTCCAATTTAGAAGTTCTGCTTTAGATTGTTCCTTGCTCTTTTGCATTGCTAATCTAAACCTTTATGATTCATTGATCACCCTTACCCAAGTGTTCCCCCACTGGTCTACTTGGCCCACCTCATTCCCCAGCACCAGATCCAGCAATGCCTCCTTCCTAGTTGGACCAAGAACATACTGGTCAAGGAAGTTCTCCTGAACACATCAGAAATTTCTCCCCTTCCTTGTCCTTTACACCAAGCATTATCCCATTTGATATTTAGGTAATTAATGTTCCCCAAAGTCACCATTCTCTAGTTCTTGCACACCTGCCATTTCCCTGCTAAAATTATTTGCCATATTCTAACTATTCAGTTGCTTACACCTCAATCACAGAACTGTAATCACTAGACTGGTTACTGGGATGAGGTGATTGTTCTATGAGGAGAGATTGAATAGACTAGGCCGATATGCCCTGAAAGTTAGAAGAATGAGAATTGATGTCATTGAAACAAATCAAATTCTTAAAAGGGTTTGACAGGGTAGATGCTGAGAAAATGTTTCCCCTGGATGGGGAATCTAGAACACAGGGTCACAGTCTCAGAATAAAGGAGTAGGCCACTTCGAACTGAGATGAGAAATTTCTTCTCAAAGGATTCTATATCTTTGGAATTCTCTACCCCAGACAGCTGTGGATGCTCAGTCATTGAGTATATTCAAGACAGAGGTGGATAGATTTTTGGGTACTAAAGGAATTAAGGGTTATGGATCAAGCCTTACCAAATTCACGGTCAAAGTTTGCAAATTTCATGGACATAGCATTTTAAGAATTGTGGATTTCATGTATTTAAATCACAAACAGTGTTGCAACAAACTGTGAAAATTGTATATTTAAAACCAAAAAATTCTGGTTTCAAATGGCATTTATTGTATTCTTAAACCATTGTAAAAAGCTGACTCTAAACAGATCACGTTCTTTACTCACTGAAGTCAGTGGTTGAATGTAAGCATGGAGCAACCTGCAACTGTCTCTTTCTTCATTCCCTGTCTCTGCGCTGTGAACACCTGTCTGTGTTTAGACACAGCTCTCTCCATGTCCACAGTTTCTTGGAATTGTTACGCAGCACCATGCTAGCTGTGCAAGGTGGGGGCTTCTGCATTCCATAGAGTTCCAAAACTGCAGCACAGGCAAAGGACAATCTGCTTCCTTTGCAATGCTTTTATAAGCAGGAATCTCCAGCCTACAGTTCTTGCCTGATGCGATTCCTAGCTTGGACAAGTTTAAATCCACCAACAGGTGCATTTGTGCAGGGTCAGAGATACACACAGCTTTCAGGAACACCGCAGAAGTTTGTTGAAACCTGAAATGCTTTTTCTTCACAGCTTGACTTCCCCGTAGTAGTAATATTGTTTGAGCTTCTTTACCATGCAAGAAAACATTTGTTGAGCACAGGCATTTAATTCACCGCCATCAGAGATTGTTTGACTGTGATTCAGCTCAGAATGGTACATTCATTATTTCATTGTCAGCTTTGTAAATTGTGATATCAAGATTCAAGCCAAGTGATTAAATCCATTGGTTGTGTAGCATTCTTGGCAACAAACTGAACCTCCTCAATAAGCTGAGCATCGTTTAGAAGGGTTACAATGTCTGTTAAAACTTGTATTTTCAGTGTGAGCTCTTCTGAGATGAAGTCTGAGTAGTATTTCAGGTGAGCTGCATGCTACTGTACTGCCTGAAAATAAGAATTCCAACATGTAATTACTGGCTCTGGAGGGAGGACGATGTTTTATTCCCCAATTCAGACGCATTTGCAATGTGTTGCCTGTATCGAAGCTTGTGGCTAAGGCAGTGTTTGAAGATCTTTTTAATGTAGCTGACCAGTTTGTCGACTTTACCAAACTCGCTTTTCCACAGCTCATTGACAAGAGAAATTCTATGTGCATTACATGTAAAATAGACAGCATTAGGTATTACACCTTGGAGCACAGATTTGAAAGATTTTGTCATGTAAGTTGCGTTGTTGCTAATGAAAGCAGAAACTTTGTTTAAAAATCTGCACTGTATTTTGAAACGGTTTTGATTATCACTTGGGAAATTGTGGTGTAATTAACAACTTCTAAGTGGACCCAATCTGCGAGCACTGTTAGGTTTCCTGACTGTACATCTTCGGCCTTACCAGACATAAAATCAAACAAAACATGGAGCACATAGTTGTCTTGCTCATTGGTGGACTCATCACAAATAACTGATAAAGACTCGCATGCGTTAATCCGAGACTTCATCTCCTTACAATATATAGCAAAAACCTTCGGTAGGTAGTCCTGTCATAGTTTATTTGCACTTGGCAAGTAATCACCACTTTGCACGTTATGTTGAATGAACACCCGCAGCTTTGGGTGATCAAGTTTTGCCAGTGGTATCTTGCCGCTTTTTAAAAAAAAGTCCAAGTTCCATTGTAACCAATTGATGATTTTCTGAGCTGTCGACTTCTTAAGAGATGAAATCGTTGCTTGTTTTTTTGCCTGTTTGTTTTTCAGCAGTATGGTGTCGGATGCTCTCTTTCTGCTGTGATGGCTTTCAGACTGTAAGTGGCGCTGAACTGTTGCCTGCTGTGTGTGATCCAATGCGACATTGCAGCTTGTACAAAACTGTGTTCCACCATCGTGTAGAATTTGGCTTCCAGTTTCTTTCACTCCATGTGCTGCAGTAATGGTTGTGGTCATATTTAATTTTCTCATTCTGGCATTCTCACTTGTCTGTTAATACTTCTCTCAAAACTGCACCGGACGCCCTCTCTCATCTACCATTCAGCCAGTTGAGCGTTGTGTCAGTCACTAAAAAGCGTGAAGTTCACAAAACGGCCGATTTCACGGAGGACCGAAGATTTCACAGTCCGTGACACATTTTTCATGGCCGTGAATTTGATAGGGCCCGAGTTATGGGGATAGTGCAGCAAAGTGGAGTTGAGGTCGATGATCAGCCATGATCTTGCTGAATGGTAGAGCGGGCTCGAAGGGCCAAATGACCTACACCAGCTCCTATTTCTTATGTTCCTATGCTGTACTGTGGCTGCAGTTTGTAATATATACACAAAAGTATTGCAGCAATTTGCCAAGCTTGTACACAGCACCTCCCCAAGCCCCTGACATCTACCACACCATTCAAATACAAGAGCAGTAACATCATTGGAGCAATTTCACTTACAGATTCCCCTCCAAGTCACAACATACTGTCTTGGAAATATACCATCATTCCTTCATTTGCTGCTGGACAACATCCTGGCATTCCCTATCTAACACCATCATGGGAATTTAATCATCAGAGCTACAGCTATTCAAAAAGGTCCATTATTACCACTTCAGGGAAATTGGGGATGAGCAATAAACCCAACTTGCCAGCGTTATCCACCTTCTGGGATTTTTCTCCACAAATGATTTTGAAAGTGCTAATATTGAGTTTTTAATGCGTATTGACGCAAGTTTGGGGGGCAAAGCATTGAAAGATTAAATAGTTAATATGCTAGTGGGTAAATCAATTTATAAACAATCTCAGCTGTCAAAAAATACAGCATATGCTGGAAAATCTTTGATCTTTTTGGGTTGAGAGATAAAAGATATATATTGACTTTGGCAGAATGCTGCGAAGCCTTGAGGCACGAGAGACTGGGAAGGTGAGAATGCAAAAGACAATAGTCAGCAATAATTTTGTTTGTTTAACCAGATGTGGGGAAGCATATTGTTTGATTTGTACATATTACACAGATAGTTCCATTGATTAAACTACTGTACTTGAATCTGATTGTAACTGATGCTCTGTGTTCCCATCCTCTGAAATAAAACTGCTGAGAAGTTTGTAGGAATGCGCACTTCAGATGTTGCTGGAGGTCAAAACGGAGTTTAATTTTATTTTAGGCAAAGCTATTAAGGGTTACAGAACCAATGCAGGTAAATGGCGTTAAACTACAGTTCAGCCATGATCTAATTGAATGGCGGAACAGGTTTGAGGGGTTGAATGGCCAACTCCTGTTTCTATGTTCCACTGATGTACCACCCTCTTGTTTTAGATCTGGATTTGTTTGTATTGTAAATTCACTTGAGTTCGGCACCCTGACTATCAATCGTATATTGTAGATACTTTCATGCAGTCTGTTCGGAGTTCCTCTATTCCCAGCAGGTGTTCAGAATGAAAGTTAATCTTATTTTTGTCTGCCGTTCTCAGTTTATTCTGTAGGAAACATAGAATTCCTCAAGGTTCTAGCTTTACAGGGTGTCTGTTTAAGACAGATGAGCACAGAAATTAATATCATACGTCTGAACTTTAAAGGCTGACAAAGACTTGTATGAACAATGTTTTGACATTTTTTTCATTAGAACTTAAGCCTATTGTAATTTTAAGCAAATGTGAAGGTAAAAGAGAAACTTTTGGCAATATAAAAAATAATCATCATATCCACCAGCGTCTCAAAGAAAGTGATAGCAAGTCATTGAGGATTGTTTTACCCATGTCAACTGCGCAAGTGCATTTTGTAAAAGTGATTATGTGTGTTTTCTTAACTAATTTTGTATTGTGAATGTTCTCTTTGCTAATGTGTGTGTGTGTGTGTGTTCCTTATATATTTTCTTTCCTTTTTTGGAAATCATCTGAGATCAGTTACAGTGCAGGCAGCTGGATGATTATCAGCATTGTCGAGGCAACTATCGAACTATCGTGTGTGGAGTAACTCCAGCTGCCTTGAGAGATAATTAATGAAGTTACACTCCAAATTACTGCTCAGTTAACAGGAACATTTTAATTGCAAAATGCAAATAGTTAGGATGTAGTGGATACAAAGGGCGGATTTCAATTAACTCACTTTTGGGTCCACTGTCTAGTTAAAGATGGCGGGTGGGCCTGTGAGGCTGCAGGTCAATCAGAGGGCCTGCAGTCTTGGAAGGATGGCCGCCCCAGTGGCCAAGGTGGACACTGCTGCTGTAGGTGGGGTGAAAGTGTCTCCATCTTGACGTGCCTTCTGAAGAGGTTACAATTTAATGAAAAAAACTGTGGCCACAGCTGTGAGGTCACCCCTGTGGAGGGAAAGTACTTCGCAGGATGGCCGGTGGCTGTAGATGATCAGTGCTGTTCTGGTTGGGGGTGGGGAATTGAAAGAGGCCTCTCACAGGCCCCCACCCCCCCAAAGGCCTGCTACCCGAGCCCAACAGGACCCGACGACATGTATCAGGGTTGGGTCGGGTCCATCTTCTGGGTCAGGCGCTCGAAGTCGGGTCGGGGCGGACACACACACGGTAAGTGCTCTGCCGGTAAGTATTAAAAATAAAAAAACTTAGCTGAGCTGGGAGTCCGGAACGAAACGGAGTCTGCGCAGTGAGCGAGTGACATCACTGTGATGTCATCACGCATGCACTGCAGCTTCGTGGAGCTTCCCTGTCGGAAGGTAAGTCAAGGGATGGTCGGGTTGGGCCGATTAGGGTCAGGCTCGGGTCCGCTGTGGATCGGTCGGGATTGGGCCGGGTTCTTTTTCCCGACCTGAGCAGGCCTTTACCCCCCCATCCATCCTTCTGCCCACCCCCCCCAACTCCTCCCCCGAGGCAAGCTGCCTCCTCTTGGCCCTCAGTGGAGGGTGGTGTCCCAATCAGCCCACAAATTCGCACTTAATTATGCAGGATAATCATTCGCCACTGCCGGACGGGAAGCCGCTGCAGGCAATGACCTGCCTCCGGGAAGATCTCCTGAAGATGGGAACGTGTCAGTCCGCAGGCCTGTTGCTGTCTTTTGTGAAATTCCTCTTGATCCCAACTGCAAGCCTGCCCCTGCGGGGGCTGGGAAAATACTGCCAAAAGAGAGCAGAGCCACTAAGGATTCTGACCAATGAAAGTACTGGGCTGAGCAATAAACCCAATTAATTGTGTATGTAAGATGCTGAATAAAATATCTCCTCTGCCTCATGCAGCTTGGATCCACAGTATTGGAAGAGATTATTTCTTACTGTTGTCCTTGCATATCCAGTGTTGTACAGGAAGATTTTCTGAAGCAGCGTATCTTCTGTTTTGTTACATTGGAGCATCTGTCTTGGCTAGTATTGAATTAAGAGTTTATTGTAAGACTTTCACAAGTCATTGCAGGATTTTTGTTTTAATCATAGACTGGGATTATCAATGGCAGATTCTTTTTAAGGTAGTCTGTATTGCAAAATTGTGTGAGCCATGGTCATTGGGCAGAATTTTCCCTGCAGGCTTCTGAACCCCTGCCGTCAGACTGAAATGTGGGTTAGAAGTCCACACTGTGTGGGGAACAGTCACTCATCGTGATTTTCCCCGGGGCGGCCAGTTAATAGCCAGAGGGCAGGCTCACCGCCCAATTAAGGACAGCAGGTGAGCTCTTAGAAGCTGGAGGGCCAATCAAAGAGCTGCAGACTGTGATGGCAGGTAAGTGAGGGAGAGAGGGTGCTTCAAAGGAGGAACACTCCAACTTTTTAAAGTTTAAATTAAAAAATGGGTTCAGTAGCCGGGCTGCCACTGTGGGTGGTGTTGGGTGGGGGGATGTCCCTCTGCAGGACTGGCTGAGGCTGCTGCAACACCCAGGCAGGCAGGGAGGGTCTCTAGGTCTGCCTGGCGCTCTGCCTGATGCCCGCACCCCCGGTCTCCACCCCGGCCTGCTGCTGGGAGCCCGCCTCCAGGCACCTAAACTGGCTCCCACTGTCTGGGAACCTGGAGGCTGACTGGAAAATGCCTTTTAATTGGTATTAAGTGGCCCTTAATGAGCTGTTGGCTACCCAAAGCGTATGGGCTGTAGCCCTGCTGATTCCACCCCCCACCCTGCAAAAATGGCCTGGGGGCAGGATGGAGCCTGGGAACTGCCGTGCTGGCTGGCAGGGCTATTCTTAGCTCCTGCCCATCTCCGATCCTGGCCCCGGTGAGGCCTAGAAACCAAGGCCGTTCAATCAATGCGGCACAGAAGGAGGCCATTCTTGCTTTTTAATGACCAATGCCTCAAACACGAGGGGAATATGTGAAGAGGCATCTGAAACGGGCTGATGTTTTCAGAAATTGACATCTTTGGCAGAGATTGTGTAGTTTCCAGCTGCAGATATATTGTAGCATCACGGAACTCGTTTGCAGCTGTTAATCATAACCAGAAAACTGCTCAAGATCCAAATAGAGAAGGCAAGAAACAGCTTGAATGGTCAAAAAATTATCAAAGGGTTTTGTTAATGGTCTTGAATTAATGGTTGATTGACGTGATGAGTTTTTCAACTCTCTCAGATTTGAAAAACGTCCTTCTGTAAAGTTAAAGCTTAATATGGTGAGATCTTTTCGGAGAAAGTATGGGACTGATGTGAAGAAGAGTGGTATCACTTGTGAATTTTCAGATTAATGTTGAATGAACTAAAGCACAAGTGTTAGGCAGGTGAAGAACGGAGGTTACTGCTTTGTCCTTTCGATGTTCTTGGTGCAAGAAGTTGTAATGCAGCAAATGTATTTGCTGGTATCATGCTGAGCATGAGCGTATGTTGACTTATATAATAAGCAGAGCTCTTAAAAACAAGCCGCTTTCTAAGTATCTTTGATTTGATATGGGAATAGTGGCATTGAGGTAGATGATCAGCCATGATCTAATTGAATGGCAGAGCAGGCTCGATGGGCTGAATGGCCTACTCCTGTTCCTATATTCCGATGATAGCATTTGGGTTTCAGCTTTATGAAAGGTTACATTTCTTTTAAATGTTTTTGCATTTGTTTTCCTTTTTTAATTTGGCTGGAATTGGGTAGATAAGTCCCCAGGAAGTAACAAAGTCCTTTCTGTTGTCTTTGTTTTAACAGTATTGGTACTTGTGTGACTGTCAGTTCGTGGAGATTAGACGGTGAGTTGGGAATGTGGACATAAGAGGATTTTGAATGGGGATCCAGGCCAGTACATAATGAGGAAAACTGGAGCTGAGGGATTGGATGGATAGGAAGCTGGGGAAGCAGAGATTCAGGGAATGGAGAGCTGATTGGGGGTCTGGAGGCGGGGGGAGAGGGGGTGGGGGGTGTGTGGGTGGGAATAGATTGGAAGGGAGCATAAACTGAAGGCATTGGGAACTGTGGAAATGGGAAGAATCGGGAGCAGGATTGGAGGAATTCAGCATTGTGCTGAGTGGGGCTTGGAGGAATCCAGGCCCTGTTGTGACAAGTCTGAAAGAACAGGTCAAGAGAATTGTGGTTTAAAAAATAAACATGAGGAACAACATTTTATGGACTGGTTTTAAATTTGAAGTAATTTTGAAATTGAATTGCAATGTACACCAACTCATAATTTTTCTGAATTAATAAATTGCTCTGCCCTTACATCTTTTCATATTTTTGAAGGGAATGTGGTGGATGTTGTTGGCAGAGGGTGATCGTTTCGATGGAGGCTGGTGAGGTGGAAAATGAGCACAAGAACTGTCGCAGTTCTGGGAGGCCAGAAGTGCAGGAAATGGAATTGGACACTCCAGTTGGGGCCTAACCAGAGCTTCATAAAGGCTCAGCATAAACTCCCTGCTTTTGTACTCTGTGTCTCAGTGGTGGATGTTGTTTATTTGGATTTTAAGAAAGCGCTTGATAAGATGCCATATAAAAGGCTGGTTAACAAAATTGAGACTCATGGAATAGAAGGGTCAGTGTCCAATTGGATTTAAAAAATTGGCTTAAGGTCAGAAAACAGTCATGGTAAATGGTTGTTTTTCAGACTGGAGGATGATAGACAGTGGTGTTCCCCAAGGGTCAGTGCTGGGACCACTGCCTATTTTGCTATATATAAATGACTTGGATCTTGGAATACAGAGTACAATCTCAAAATTTGTCAATGACACCAAGCTTGTGGCAAACAGTCAGGATGATATGAACTGTCTACAACAGGACATCGGTCGGCCAGCAGAATGGGCAGACAGGTGGCAGATGGAATTTAATACTGACAAATGAGAGGTGATGCATTTTGGCAGAAGGAATAGGGAGAGGCAATATATACTTAATGGCACAGTTGTAAAGAGTGTGCAGGAACAGAGGGATCTGGGGGTACATGTGCATCGATCTTTGAAGGTGATAGGATATATTCAGAGAGTGGTTAGTAAAGCAGATGGGATCCTGGGCTTCATAAATAGAGACATTGAGTACAAAAGCAGGGAGGTTATGCTGAACCTTTATAAAGCTCTGCTTAGGCCCCAACTGGAGTGTCCAATTCTGGTTACACTTCAGGAAGGATGTGAGGATCCTCGAGAAGGTGCAGAGGAGATTTACCAGAATGGTTCTACGGATGGAGGATTTTTGTTACAAGGTTAGGTTGGAAAAGCTGGGTTTGTTCTCCGTAGAACAAAGCAGATTGAGGGGAGCTTTAATAGAAGTGCACAAAATTGACAGGTTTAGATAACTTAGACAATGAAAAACTGTTCTCGTAAATAATGCGACAAGGACTAGGGGACACAGATTGAAAGTTTTGGGCAGAAAATGCAGAGCTACCTTGACGACACTTCCTCACACCCTGTTCCTGTAAGGACTCCATTCCATTCTTCTAATTTCTCCATCTCTGACACAACCTTCCACAACAGTGCTTCTGATAAGTCTTCCTTTCTCCCCAACCGAGGAATCCCCCCCCCCCTCCCCACTGTGTTTGACAGGGCCCTCAACTGTGTCCAACCCGTTTCCTTCACTTCTGCCCTCACCACTTCCCCTCCCTCCCAGAACTGCGACGGGGGTCCCCTTGTCCTCACTTTCCACCTCACCAGCCTCCATTGAAAGGATTACCCTCTGCCATTTCTGCCACCTCCAGCGTGATGCCACCACCAAACACATCATCCCCCTCCCCTCCCCGTCACCATTCCAAAGGGATTGTTCCCTCCGCTCTGGACCATTCCTCCATTACCTTGTCCCCTTTCAATGGCACCTTCCCATTCAGTCCTCTCTCCTCACCATCCAAGGCCCCAAACACTCCTTCCAGGTGAAGTAGCGATTTGTTTGTACTTCTTTCAATTTTGTATACTGTATTCATTGCTCACAACACGTTCGCCTCTAAATTGGGGAGACTAAATGCAGACTGGGTGACGGCTTTGCAGAACACCTCCACTCAGTCCGCAAGCATGACCCCGAGCTTCCAGTTGTCCTTCATTTCAATTCACCGCCCTGCGCTCCCACCCACATTTCTGTCCTGGGCCTGCTGCAGTGTTCCAATGAACATCAATGCAAATGTTCGAGGAACAGCACCCCATCTTTCGCTTAGGCACTCTACAGCCTTCCAGACTCAACATTGAGCTCAACAATTACAGAGCATGACTGGCCTTTTTAAAAAATTTAATTTTTTAACCATGTGCCTGCCTTAAACTTGCTTTTTCATGTTTGTGCTTTTGGACACAGCTGTTGGTTATTCTGTCATTAACACAGTCTCTGGACTAATGCTTTATTTTTCACCACAACCATTAGCACTCACTTTGCCTTTGTCCCTTGATATCTTTGTCATTTAATCTCTCTTCTCCTCTGCCCTATCACACACCTTCCCTTCTGTTCTCTCCCACCACCCCCACTTGCTTCAAACCTATTACATTTCTAACTGTTGCCGGTTCTGATGAAACTTAACCGTTAACTCTGCTTCTCTCTCCACAGATGCTGCAGACCTGCTGAGTATTTCCAGCACTTTTTATTTTGGATTTTCAGCATCTGCAGGATTTTGCTTTGACTTCAAGAAGAAGTTGGATGGGCACTTGAGAGAAATAGACTTGCAGGGATTGAGCGGGGGAGTGGGACTGACTTCTCCTTCGCCTCCATGTCTTCACCGCCCGGGTGAGTTCCACATGCTGACTCCGGCCAAATGGCCGTCTCCTGTCAGCCTAATGAAATACTTGGGAAATCATAAAGGCTGTGCGGCCAGGGTCAAACGTTACATAAAATCAAAGAGTTGAATTTGCCTCCTTTTATAATACTGTGCTTTAACCATGGATTCAGAGAAGGCTGTGGGTTACCTGGGCACTTTTGAAACATGGCTTTGCACTTGGGCTGGGGTTAGATGCTGTCCATGTGAGATTGGTCAGACTGGAGATCTCCTGGAAATACACCATTCAGAAGCAACACCACCTTTTAGAGAGATAATCTGCAATCAATTAGCCGGTAGAGTCTTGAAGGAGAACGGTTGGTTGTATTTGTCCAAGATTTCAAAGCTGAGAAATGGAGCAGCTGCTATAAATGTATAATTAATGATAAGGATGCAGAGGGGAGATTCCTGTTGACACAAAATCTAACACACACTAGGCAAGGGATCGAGACTGAATATTGTCACCAACAGAATAAAAGGTTGCAGAGCGGAAAGAGGTGAGAATGAGTAATGGGACAAATACTGGTAAGTAACCTTTTTATTTTAATTTCTCACAACATTTTGAAGCAAATAATGAAGGTTATGTAATTGTTTTAATACATGCCTGTTATATATTTGGTTCTTTATGTTGCCACCATATAGATTCTAGCCAGAGGTTCTTGGACTGTAGTGTTTAAACATTAATCTTTATTGTATAGTAACTATATACGCTCCACACTAGCCTGTCTCCTTCAGAAGCCACGCTGTAACTGTTTTCGAGTTTTCCCGCATGATCTCTTACCTCATCCTTGTGGGCGGTAATCTTTACATTCTCTCAAAATTAACCCTTTGATGCCCTTGTTCTACACCTGTGATGTCAGTCCTAGAGCGGGATCGGGAAGCACAATGTATATGTTTAGTCTTTATGGTTTGTGCAAACAATGTGATTTTTCTTTTGGTCCACAGAAAAGTGGATTTTTAAAGTTCAGTCTTACCCTGAAAGTTGAGGATAGAACTTCCCATTGTAATGAGCTGTGGACTGTCCTTTGTATCCACACAGATGATTCCAACTCGGGAGCTGCATACCATGCTATTGTTTGGGCTATTGAAGGAATGCAACACTCTGCCATTCTGTATCAAACAGCCACAACACAACAAAAGATGGATAAAGTCAAATGAACTGTGCATCAGCTGTTTGAACCACCACAGGGACAGCACAGGAAAAGAAGGGCCCCATACTTGTTCTGATGCAGTGCAGAGTACATCAATAGTTCTCAGGCATTACAATACCACATACAGAAAGCCGATACCTCTAAGCATCACAGACACGGATGAGATTGTGCTTGTTATTCAGACTAGTTTCTGTGACCAGTGTAAGGCTCGTAAACAGGGGGTCTCCATTCCCTTTAAGGTCCTGATCCTGTACTGAGTATCAGTGACATGAAACAAACTTTGGATACAATTTCCACTTTATGTGGAACACCTTCATTCACCAAGCAATGGTATATACTTACAACACCAGTTGCTTAGTAACCTGCATACAGAAGCTTGATCCCAGGTGGTGGGATCCATTGAAAGAATTCCTCCGCATGACTTCCTGTATCTGACCAAGTCTCACTTCCTGGCTGCAGCAACAGTGTCCTTGTGAGCTGTGGTTTTATACCCCTTTCTGACCCTGGTCCCTCGATATATAAGGTAATGTCTCAGATTGGGTCACCCGATTGGGTTTCAGTGCCTTATCAATCACACCCTGGCTATGCAAGAACACCTGCATGTGGTCATAGCCTGCTCTCAGCAGGGGGGTCTTAGGTGCATACCAGCAATGAATGTGATATCTATCTTGATAAGGCAAGAAGGAAACCAGTCACACACATTCCAAGAGGCCATTGTCCATGAGAGTGATTGTGGGCACACTATCTGATGTAATAGCCCGGGGCTACTACATTAGTTGCATGTCCTGACTTGTCTGTGAGTGTGTCCTTGTTCAGTTACATTGTCTTTAATTTTAAAAAGTCCAATATGAGCCCCAGCGATGATATCTTCAATCAGACTTCTTCTCTCTTCGTCCTGATATTCTTCGCCTCCACGTCTTCACCATCTGGGTGAGTTGCACACACTGGTCCACACTACAACTGGTTATGTTTAACTTATAAACAGAAATGCAAGAGATATTAAAAATGCCTTGCGCATAACAAAAATACAGGAGATATCCAAATGCCTTACACCAGCGTGCCGCATAGTTTGCAGGGTGTTATGACGGTGCTTCTCTTTTTTTTAGGTTTTTTTGAGGACTCATGTATTTTAGAATTATGGACATTGTTTTATTTGGGAAAACAGAAAAGGATTCCATGAATTTTTTTCCCACTGGGGTCATTGAAAGGATTCAGGGAGATCTTGTTTGAAAACATTACTGGAAGTCACCTGTCTGCAGATGAATACCCAGCAAGGGCTTTTTGATTTGGGGGAGATGTTTACAGAGAAGTGACTGGTCAAGATTTGTAGGGGTCAGGAGGCTTGACAATTGAGTTTTTTTAAATTTCGCTTCGAACAGTGTTGGGATGTGAACTGTGTTGAAGGCAGTTGGAGAAAACCAGCAAAGAGAGCTGTCAATAATTAGTTTGTAAAGCTAAGGTGTGGCAGGGCAGCTCGGCCAAGTGGACTGTGGGAAGTTGTGGACACACCATGTGTCCTCGATGAACACATCTGCAGGAAGTGTCACCGGCTGCAGAAGCTTGAGCTCCGGGTTTCAGAACTCGAACGGTGGCTGGAGTTATTGTGGCACAACCGTGAGGCAGAGAACTACGTGGATAGCACATTTCAGGAGGTAGTCACCCCAGAGCTTAAGAGAGCACTGGCAGAGAGGGACTGGCTAGCTTCCAGACTGCCAAGAAGGTCAAGGCAGATAGTGCAGGAGTCCCCGGAGGGCATCTCACTTTCTAACCGGTATTTAATGCTGAGTACCGACGGGAGAGAGGGTTCCTCTGGAGAGTGCAGCGAGAGTCATGACCAGAGCACCATGGGTGGCTCAGCTGTGTAGGGAGGGAGAAGAAAGGACAAGAGAGCAATAGTAATGCGGGTTCTAGAGTTAGGGGAACAGATAGGCGTTTGTGGTCGCAGATGTGATTCCAGGATGGTATGTTGCCTCCCTCGTGCAAAGGGTCATGGATATCACTGAGCAGCTACAGAGCATTCTGGAGGGTGAGGGTGCACAGCCAGAGGTCGTGGTCCACATTGGTGCCAACGATGTAGGAAGAAAGAGGGATGAAGTCCTACAGGCTGAGTTTAGGGAGCTAAGAACAAGATTAGCAAGCAGGACCTCAAAGGTAGTAATCTTCAGATTACTCCCAAGGCCACAAGCTAGTGAGTATAGAAATAGGAAAATACACCAGATGAATGCTTGGCTGGAGAGATGATGCAGGAAAGAGGGCTTCAGATTGCTGGGGCTTTGGTACTAGTTCTGGGGAAGATGTGACCTGTACAAGCTGGACGGTCTGTGCCTGAACAGGACTGGGACAAACATCTTTGCAGGAAGGTTTGCTAGTGCTGTTGGGGATGGTTTAAACTAGACTGGCAGGGGGATGGGAACCTGAGTGCAGTCTTAGGTAGGACAATTTCAGGACAATCTCAGGGCAGGGAACAGGAGGCAGAAAACTGGTGAGTGACTCAAAGACAGAAAAAGCAAAGGTTAAAAAGTGTACAGCACAGGAATTTGGCAGTGTTAAACGGTATTTATTTAAAAGCAGTTTAAATAAATCCGATGAGTTGAGGGCACAGAGACACATGGCAGCACGATATCGTTGCTATAACGAAACTTGGCTTAAAGAGGGGCAAGAATGGCAGCTTAACATCCCTGGATATAGAGTATTCAGACGTGATAGAGAGGGAGATAAAAAAGGAGGGGGTGTAGCATTATTAGTTAAGGAATCAATGACAGCTTTGAGGAGGGATGATATGCTAAATGAATCATCAAATGAGACTATATGGGCGGAGCTCAGAAATAAAAGGGCAGCCACACTACTAGGAATGTATTATAGACCCCCAAATAGTGAGAGGGAGATAGAAGAACAAATATGTAGGCAAATTTCTGAGTGCAGAAACTATAGGGCAATAATAGTTGGGCATTTCAACTACCCCAATATCAACTGGGATACAAACAGTGTGAAGGGCACAGAGGGAACAAAATTCTTGAACTGTGTTCAAGAGAACTTTTTTGGCCAGCACGTAACAGGCCCAACGAGAGGGGGTGCAATTCTGGATTTAGTCTTCGGTAATGAAGCTGGGCAAGTGGATGATGTAACAGTGGGTGACCATTTTGGAGATAGTGACCATAATAGTTAGTTTTAGTATAATTATATACTGGTGGGCAGCCATAAAGGCGGGGCTAAAGTGTGGCGAGTCGAAGAGACTTAGTAGTTGGCAGGAAAAAAGACAGAGGTGGAAGGGGAGAGCCAACTGTGTAACAGCCCCGACAAAAATTTTTTCTGCAGCGCCTGTGGAAGAGCCTGTCACTCTAGAATTGGCCTTTATAGCCACTCCAGGCGCTGCTCCACACACCACTGACCACCTCTAGGCGCTTACCCATTGTCTCTTGAGATAAGGAGGCCAAAGATAAAGATAAGATAAGTATAATTATAGAAAAGGACAAAGATAAAACAGAAGTAAAGGTTTTAAATTGGGGGAAGGCACATTTTATGAAACTGAGAGGTGACCTGGTGAAAGTGGACTGATAACAGCTACTTGAAGGAAAATCAGTGGCAAACCAGTGGGAGACATTCAAGAGCAAGATACTACAGGCACTGTGTAGGCATGTCTCCACAAAGATTAAGGGTGATACTGCCAAATCTAGAGCCCCCTGATTATCTAGAAGCTTACAGGGTAAGTTAAAGCAGAAAAAGAAAGCTTATGATGATCACAAATATCTTAATACTTTAGAAAGCCTTGAGGAGTATAGAAAATGCAGGGGTGAAGTAAAAAAGGAAATTAGAAAAGCAAAGAGAGGACATGAAAAATTAGTGGCTGGTAAAATCAAGGAAAACCCGAAGATGTTTTATCAGTACATTAAGAGCAAGAGGATAACTAAGGAGAGGGTAGGGTCTATCAGAGATGTACAGGGGAACTTATGCGTGGATGCAGAAGATGTGGGCAGGGTTCTTAATGAGTTTTTTGTCTCTGTTTTCACAAAGGAGAGGGTTGATGCAGACATTGGAGTTAAAGAAGAGGAGTGTGAAATATTAGATACGATAAATATAATGAGAGGAAATACTGGAAGGTTTGGCATCCTTGAAAGTGGATAAATCGCCAGGGCCAGATGGATTGCATCTCAGGTTGTTAAAGGAAGCCAGGGAGGAAACAGCTAATGCGCTGAGGATCATCTTCAAATCCTCACTAGATACCAGACGATTGGAGGTCTGCGAATGTTGTACCATTGCTTAAAAAGGATGCGAGGGATAGGCCAAATAATTATAGGCTTGTCAGTTTGACCTCAGTGGTGGGTAAATTGTTACAATCTATTCTGAGGGACAGGATAAATTGTTGCTTAGAAAGGCACGGCTTAATCAGGGATAGTCATCATGGATTTGTTAAGAGAAGGTGATGTCTTACGAACTTGATTGAGTTTTTTGAGGACGTAACAAGGAGGATTGATGAGGGTAATGCAGTGGATGTGGTCTATCTGGATTTTAGTAAGGCATTTGACAAGGTCCCGCACGGCAGACTGGTCAGTAAAATGAAAGCCCATGGGATACAGGGGAATGTGGCAGGTTGGATCCATTATTGGCTCAGGGACAGGAAACAAAGGATTAGTAGTCGGCAGATGTTTTTGTGAATGGAAAGTTGTTTCCAGTGGCGTTCCACAGGGCTCCGTATTGGGTCCCTTGCTGTTTGTGGTATATATTAATGATTTGGGACTTAAATGTGGGAGACATGATTGGGAAATTTGCTGATGACAGAATTGGTCGTGTAGTTGATAGTGAAGAGGAAACCTGTAGACTCCAGAATGATATCAATGGTTTGGTTGAGTGGGCGGAAAAGTGGCAAATGGAACTCAACCTAGAGAAGTGAGGCATTGCATTTGGGGAGGGCAAATAAAGCGAGGGAATACACAATAAACAGGAGGATATTGAGACGGGTAGAAAAAGTGAGAGCGCTTGGAGTGCATGTCCACAGGTCCCTGAAGGTGGCAGGACAGGTAGTTAGAGTGAAGAAGGCATATGGAATGTTTTCCTTTATTGGCCGAGGGATAATATACAAAAGCAGGGATTTAATGCTGGAACTGTATAAAACGCTTGTTAGGCCACAGCTGGAGTATTGCATACAGTTCTGATCACCACATTACAGGAAGGACAGGGGAGATTTACAGGAATTTTGCCAGGGCTTGAAAGTTGCAGCTATGAGGAAAGTTTGGGTTGTTTTCATTAGAACAGTGAAGGCTGAGGGGTGACTTAATTGAGGTGTACAAAATTATGATGGGCCTAGATAGAGCAGACAGGAAGGACCTGTTTCCCCAGTGGAGAGGCCAATTACCAGGGGGCAGAGATTTAATGTGATTGGTAGCAGGATTAGAGGGGACATAAGGAAAAACTTTTTCACCCAGAGGCTGGTGGGTGTCTGGAATTCACTGCCTGGAATGGTGGTGGAGGCAGAAACCCTCAACTCATTTAAAAGGTACTGAGACATGCACCTGAAGTGCTGTAACCTGCAAGGCTATGGACCAGGTGCTGGAGGGTGGGATTAGATTGGGCAGCTAGTTTTTGTTTCCGGCCAGCACGGACACAACAGGCTGAGTGGCCTCCTGCTGTGCCATAATTTTTCTGTGGTTCTTCTATGGTTCTATGGTCACCATCAGCACTCTCTTCCATCTCTGAGAACTTTCTGAGCACCAAGTGCAAGAAATAGGGAAACTGATGCAGCCATTACTTCTGGAAAGCCTGTCAAACTGATCTTCAATATTGCCTGAAACGAACTGTTCCAGAAAGATCCCAGTCACAGCCGTCTACACATATTTGGGATGCCAAACCAAAAAGGAACAAATGACATTTTTCTATATCTACTTTTTTTTCTTCAAGAATTAGCAAATATTTGGTCAAAGTATTATTTTTTGTCTTTTTTGTAACCGCTGTAAAAAGAAAATCTCTGTGTATATAAAGGGAACTTTCATATTTCAATCTCTGTTAATGCTTTGCTTCATTACTCATTATGTCTTGTTCTATAATAAACTGATAATTTTGTTTATTGAAGAAACCTGCTGGGTGGTGTATTTTATTCTGGGATAGAGAGTAGTCTATGATTGACCGTATTGGTAACTGGGTAAACAGTTAAATATATGTTGTGACCCGTGGAGAGGTGGAACTGGAAAAGACAGTGCACTCCTCTCACTTCGGTCGTAATGGTTCTATTGGCTGCTTAGTCAATCTGCTAATGTCCACTCCCTTGTGTATCCTGCAGAAATGTACCATGTTGAACCTTGCTTAAGCTGTCAAAATAGTCAGCTGACAAGGTTGTTGGAAAAGACTGCTTTGTTCCCTTGGCTGACGTGTTAGTCTACCAATGACTTTGTTGTAGTGATCGGAGCAATGGTGCTTCTGTCTGAGGCACTACTGAGTTGCCCAGCACATCCAACCAGTAAACGAGGGAGTCGTGGAGCCATTGCCTGTACAGATTGAGCTATACTGTTAAATTGGTATGCTTTACGCTCATTTTACACTTGAAAAATGGGCTCAATGCACACCAATTTCTACCTCTTTTCCTTTGACTTTATGCACTTATTCTTGTTGCTTGAGCAAGAACTGGAAGCCTCATGGTTCTGGTACTGGACAAGCAACCCAGAGGTTGTGTATACAAATCCCACCATGATCAATCATGACATTAAATACATTTGGTCTGCAGTGGGCTGGCACCAGAAAAAATGACCACGAAAACTGGTGGATTGTTTGTTTTTAAAAACCCAACTCGTTCACTAATGTCTGTTGGAGGGGAACCTGCCACCCCTCCCTGTCCTGCACTTGGCGCTGAATCCTCATGCTCACAGAAGAACTAGGTTAGATACTAAGTGTTACCATGTCAGTATCACCCGTATCTGCAGCCCATCAAATCAGAATCGATGTGCTTTACGTGAGCCAGCTCATTTAATGACAGGCTGTTGCTTGCTACCCATACCTTTTCACATTCCCTGTGTCCGACGGAGGGCCGCCCATGATTCCCCAACCACCCCCAACGTCCACCCTGCCCCCCCCAATCGAGCACCCTTGCCTCGCTGGGATTTGACTGATGATCCCCAGCGAGGCCCCAAAAAGCTTAACTTTTCCTGGGATAGTCCTTCCTGCTCTTCATGAGGTTGGGTTGCAGTCCCAGCAGTGGCCACCGCTGCTGGGACTAAGAGCTGCTGGCCTGCTGATTGGCCGGCAGCTCCATTAGGCATGACTTCCTGCCTCAGTGAGGTGGAAGTTCTGCCTCAGACCTATTAACGGCCTGGGCACTGTAAAATCTGGACTGGATCCCCAAGCCAGATAGAGGTGGGATTGCCACCGACTTTTCAGTCAGTGGACGGCTCCCATCTGGGGGTAAAATTCATCCCTACGTTTCAGGTCAATGACCTTTCATCATTGCCTACTGGCAGTTTTGGGTTCCGTTCCATTCTGGCAGTGTGTGTGTTCAAATTATAATCCAGAATAGCTGTGGTAAAGCTGAAGCTTTGGATATATTCACACAACAGAATAGTATAGCACAAACTGAGATCATTGGGTCTGCACTGGCTCTTTTAATGAACATTCCAGTTTGTCCTATTCCCTGCTCTTTTCCTATATTTGTGCAATTTTTTTTCTTCATGTATTTATCCAATGCCCTTTTAACTATTGAATCTTATCCACCACCCAATCAGCAGCAGTGCATTCCAGATCCGAATCACTCATTGCGTTAAAATGTTTTTTCCTCATGTCACCTCTGGTTCTTTTGCCAATCACCTTTAATCTGTGCCCTCTGTTTCTAAAATGTATTTTTTAAAGCTATGATGCTGCATTACCAGAGTATGTCACACTGGACTCCTCCAGTTTAAGGATCTTGTGCATCTGCAGGTTTTTCATCTGAGTTGAAAAACAGTGCACAGATTGTGATAAATGAGGCTGCAGTTTAAGGTCATGGCTACAGATGGCAACAAAATATAGTCTGGTTGGTTTGGAGTTTTTCAGGTTAAATGTATCTGGCAGGTTTATGTGGCATCATAAACTATAATATCGATGTTTGAGTGGGTCACATGGTCATTAATTGAACCACAGATCAGGTTTCAACCTGTCTCTGATCCAGTGTAAGTCTTCTGTTTTAAAATATGACAGGGATGGAGAATCTAACATTATTCGTTTGTTTATCTCCAGCGTATAGACATTTCATGTGGTTATAGAAAGTAAAAATGAGTGACTTCAGTTGTTTCATTCACTAAGGATGAAGCTGTTGCATTCATGACAGGAAGAAATAATACAGTAACATTTAGAAATAATTATATGTACACTGGCACTAAATTTTGTGAAATATGGGACAGTGAAAAGTGTAGTGTGACACAGGACAGGAGCATACCTCAGGCTAGAAGCGACACCATAAGAGTAGTTTTGCTGTGTTTGCAAACACTGCACAGTTTGTTATTCTGTATGATAATGTCCCAGAAATTCCTGCTGTATCTGCAAAGGTAGCAGGGGACGTGGGATTTAGGATGAGGCCTGGATATGCTGTACCTGGCATAGTTACAGTTTCAGGTGGTGGGGGGGGTGTGGCGGGGGTATTGTTTAGGGGGGCACCTAGCGGAGGGGTGTAGTTGGAGGGAATTTGCAGGCCCTCGTTGCCCTTGGTTCTTGCCTGGGTTATACTGGGCATTTGGCCTATCAAGAGAAACAAAACACTCAGCCTTGGTATAAGTGGGGCACACCTGGGGGTGCAGGCCTATGTTCTTGCCTGGACCCCACCCCCATAAAAAGGCCGATCTCTTTCTGGGTGAACCATTTAAGCTCTTTGAAATTAATGTGCATTATTTTAAATTATTCACCTCTGCTTCCTGACTGCCCAGCTCATCATTACTTTGCAATATGGGAAACCATCTTTTTTTAATTGTTCATGGGATGTGGGCATCACTGGCCAGCCCAGCATTTATTGCCCGTCCCTAATTGCCGTTGAGAAGGTGGTGGTGAGCTGCCTTCTTGAACCGCTGCGGTCCATTTGGGGTAGGTAGACCCACAGTGCTGTTAGGAACGGAGTTGCAGGATTTTGACCCAGCGACAGTGAAGGAACGGTGATATAGTTCCAAGTCAGGATGGTGTGTGGCTTGGAGGGGAACTTGCAGGGGGGCTGCAGCACTTCACCACATCTGGCATTGATTCACTTAACTGCCTCTGCTAGCCATGATACTGTACAAAGTTTTTTAATAAAACTGAATGGGAACGGTCAGTGCATCTAACATTTAACCCTTCTACTCGGCTCCCTTGGCCACACCTTGTCTCAGGGTTCAGGGTAAATCATCCAGGATCAACATATATCTCTACAAGGTTGTTTTTCCTAAAAATGTTCTCTCATTTCCCCTCCTGAGGAAGGTAATTTGTACTCCAATATCAGGAACCAGTAAACCTCCAGTCTCTGCAGGGTAGCTCTCTGAGCTAAGACTGCATGCCACTGAGCTGTACATGGAAGGTAGTCACCTCAACCCAATTTTGCCAGCACCTGATATTTGCATGCGTTGAGTTCAAGCATCAGTCACTGTATAGTGATGTGGAGCAATAACCCTGGATAATCTTATCTCCATAACCTCATGATGAGGCCCAACTTTAGCACCCAGTCGCGATCAGTTTGGACAGCATAGACTAAGGGTTTAAACTTGGGACATTTCACTCAGCATAGGCTATGTTTAACAAATTCTGCTTTTTGCATATGTGTTTATTAGTGGTTATTCAGGGCCTTTAGGTTTCTCTGTAAGCATGAGTTAACTGGGATAAATAGCCTCCCTTATCTGTACTCATCATTCTGGTATATTTATGGAATACTCAGCTACAGTTGTGACACTGATTCCTTATCTGTTTTCAGATTTGTTCCAGAAATGACCTTTTGCTGGGGAAGATCTGTATAAGAATGACATCAAGCAACGAGGAAAGCATTTACAAGACTTTGTAATTGTAAGTAGCCGGACTTAATGGAGCTGGGTTACTGTCAAAGTGGGCTATTAATTATCATTCATACTATTGAAAACTGCTATAAGTATTTAACAAGCTGGTACCTTGATGATCTGTGGTGAGCTTTGCTCTGTATGAAGCCTGGTTTTCCTCTGTCTCTGAAACATAAGCGCAGTATTTCTGAGTGCGTTCAAATACTTCTCCAAACTGTAGTATGTGTCAGGTCAAACACAGATATCTAAAGAGGCTCAGTGTAGTATGTCCAATCGCAGAATCACATCTAATGTTAGACATTGAGTTTTGCAAATACGGGTTGGTTGCGTACAGTCAGTGCTCTGCCAGTTGCGAATAGCCGAAAGGACGTGCTGTTTGATGCGATCCGCCAGTCATTGGGAGATACAGCCTTAAATCCCGAGTGTGCTAAGAATTATGTTAACAACCAATGTAAGATTATCAGTTGGTCTTGGAATGTGGCTCACTTAAGCTTGCTGAAGCCACATATATTCATACGCAGGGACCTGTCCTCTGCAGAGAAAAGGAACATCGTCATTTACGGCACAGAAGGAGGCTGAATGACCATTGAGTCCATGCTGGCTCTCCACAGAGCTATGCAGTCTGTTCCACTCCCCCCGCTCGATCCCCGTAGCCCTGCAAGTCTCTTTCCCTCAGGTGGCCATCCAACTTCCTCTTAAAGTCATTGATCATCTCTGCTTCCACTAACCTTGTGGGCAGTCAGTTCCAGGTCATTACCTCTGCTGCGTAAAAAGTGCTTCCTCATATTTCCCCCTTTATTTTCTGCCTAGAACGTTCAATCTGTGTCCCCTAATCCTTGTACCATTTGTTAATGGGAACAAATGTGTCACACTACACTTTTCACTGTCCCATATTTCACAAAATTTAGTGCCAGTGTACATATAATTATTTCCAAACGTCGTTGTATTATTTCTTCGTCTAACTTATCTAAGCCTGCCATAATCTTGTGCACTTCTACTAAATCTCCCCTCAATCTCCTTTTGCTCTAAGGAGAACAACCCCAGCTTTTCCAACCTAACCTTGTAACTAACATGTCAAGGTGTTGTGCCTTTTTGAATTTAACAGAGTGGGAGATATTAGTATCCTGGTGCATTGGTCGAGACTTTTTAAAAATTCGTTCCTGGGATGTGGGCGTCACTGGCTAGGACAGCATTTATTGTGCATCCCTAATTGCCCTTGAGAAGGTGGTGGTGAGCTGCCTTCTTGAACCGCTGCAGTCCATTTGGGGTAGGTACACCCACAGTGCTGTTAGGAAGGGAGTTCCAGGATTTTGATCCAGCCACAGTGAATGAACGGTGATATAGTTCCAAGTCAGGATGGTGTGTGGCTTGGAGGGGAGCTTACATTATTAGTTTGTTTATCTCCAGCGTATAGACATTTCATGTGGTTATAGGAAGTAAAAATGAGTGACTTCAGTTGTTTCATTCAGTAAGGATGAAGCTATTGCTTTCATGACTGGAAGAAATAATACAACGACGTTTGGAAATAATTATATGTACACTGGCACTAAATTTTGTGAAATATGGGACAGTGAAAAGTGTAGTGTGACACAGGACAGGAGCATACCTCAGGCTAGAAGCGACACCATAAGAGTAGTTTTGCTGTGTTTGCAAACACTGCACAGTTTGTTATTCTGTATGATAATGTCCCAGAAATTCCTGCTGTATCTGCAAAGGTAGCAGGGGACGTGGGATTTAGGATGAGGTCTGGATATGATGGACCTGGCATAGTGTTTTGGGTGGGGGTATTGTTTAGTGGGTGTGTTACCGTGCATCTGCCCTTGTCCTTCTAGGTTGTAGAGGTCATGGGTTTGGAAGGTGGTCTTGGTGAGTTGCTGCAGCACATCTTGAGGAACAGCATCTCATTTACCGATTAGGCACGCTATAGCCTGCCGGACTGAACATTGAATTCAATAATTTTAGAGCTTGACAGGCCCCCCCCTTTTTATATTTAGTTATTTTTTCTTTTTTTCTTTTCTCTTTTTTATTTGGTTATTTTATTTTAGTTTTTTTTAGTTTGGTTAGTTTGTTTCTTTTTTTTAATGTTTGTGTTTGAAGTGCTTTGTGCTTTCCAGTCAATTCACATCCTCTCTGTACTAACGCTTTGTCTTTCAGCACACCATTAGCATACCGTTTGCCTTTGTTCCATGACCTTCTGGTCAGTTATTCTCTGTGACCCTGTCCTATCAACACCTCTTTTGTTATCTCTTGCCCCACCAAGCTTTACTTGCTTAAAACGTTTTACATTTCTAATATTTGTCAGTTCTGAAGAAGGGTCACTGACCTGGAACGTTAACTCTGCTTCTCTCTCCACAGATGCTGCCAGACCTGCAGAGTATTTCCAGCATTTCTTGTTTTTATTGTAGATGGTACACACTGCTACCACTGTGCACTGGTGGTGGAGGGATTGAGTCACGAAGGTGTTGGATGGGGTGCCGATCAAGCAAGCTGCTTTGTCCTGGATGGTGTTGAACTTCTTGAGTGTTATTGGAGCTGCACTCAATTCAGGCAAGTGAAGAGTATTCCATCACACTCCTGAATTGTGCCATGTAGGTGGTGGACAGGCTATGGGCAGTCAGGAGATGAGTTACTGACTGCTGAATTCCCAGCCTCTGACCTGCTCTTGTAGCCACAGTATATGGCTGATTCAATTATGTTTCTGAGCAATGGTAGCCCCCGAGATGTTGATGGATTCAGCGATGGTAATGCTGTTGACTGTCGAGGGAAGATGGTTAGATTCTCTCTTGTTGGTGATGGTCATTGACTGGCACTTGTGTGGTGCGAATGTTACTTGCCTCTTACCAGCCCAAGCCTGGATATTGTCCAGGTCTTGCTGCATATGGACATGCACTGCTTCAGTATCTGAGGAATTGCGAATGGAACTAAATGCTCTGTAATCATCAGCGAACATTCCCACTTCTGACTTTAATATTGAGGGAAGGTCATTGAAGCAGCTGAAGATGGTTGAGCCTCAGACACTACCCTGAGGACCTCCTGCAGTGATGTCCTGGGACTGAGATGATTAGCCTCCAACAACCACAACCATCTTCCTTTGTGCTAGGTATGACTCCAGCCAGTGGTGAGTTTTTCCCCATTCTCATTGATTTCAATTTTGCCAGGTCTCCTTGATGCCATATTCGGTCAAAGGCTGCCTTGATATCAAGGACAATCACTCTCTACTCATCTCTGGAGGTCAGCAGTTGTGTCTATATTTGAGTTCAGATGCTGAGTGGCCCCGGTGGAACCCAAACTGAGCATCAGTAAACAGATTATTGCTGAGTCATTGCTGCTTGATAGCACTGTCTATGACCCCTTCCATCACTTAGCTGATTGAGCATTGACTGATAGGGCGGTAATTGATATTGGATTTTATTTGTCCTGCTTTTTTGTGGACATGATGTATCCAGGCAGTTTTTAACATTGTGAGATAGATGCCAGTGTTCTAGCTGTACTGGAACAGCTTGGCTAGGGGCATGGCTAGTCTGGAGGACAAGTCTTCAGTGTTACAGCCGGGATGTTGTCAGGACTCATAGCCTTTGCAGTACCCAGTGCCTTCAGCTGCATCTTGGTGCCTTGTGGAGTGAATTGAAATGCCTGAAGACTGGCACCTGTGATGCTGGGGACCTCAGGAGGAGGCCGAGATGGATCATCCTTTCATTACTTCAGCTGAAGATGGTTGCACATGCTTCAACTGTGTCTTTTGCACTGATGTGCTGGGCTCCCCCATCATTGAGGATGAGAATATTTGTGGTGCCTCCTGCTGTCAATTGATTAATTCTCCAGCACCATTCATTGGATGTAGCGGGACTGCAGGGCTTAGATCTGATCCATTGATTGTGGGATCACTTAGTTTTGTATCACATGCTTCCGCTGTTTGGCATGCAATTAGTCCTGGGTTGTAGCTTCACCAGGCTGACACCTCATTTTGAGGTATGTCTGGTGCTGCTCCTGGAAAGCCTTCCTGCACTCTTCATTGAACCAGGGTTAGTCCCCTGGCTTGATGGTACATAAGAACTAGGAGCAGGAGTAGGCAATTCAGCCCCTCGAGCCTGCTCCGCCATTCAATACGATCACGGCTGATCTCATCTCGGCCTCAACTCCACTTTCCTGCCCGTTCTCCATAACCCTTCAACCCATTTCTAATTAAAAATCTGTCTATCTCTTCCTTAAATTTACTCAATGTCCCAGCATCCACCGCACTCTGGGGTAGTGAATTCCACAGACTCACGACCCTTTGAGAGAAGTAATTTCTCCTCATCTCTGTTTTAAATTTGCTATCCCTTATCCTAAAACTATGACCTCTTGTTCTAGACTGCCCCACCAGAGGAAACATCCTCTCTACGTCTACTTTGTCAATCCCCTTAATTATCTTGTATACCTCGATTAGATCTCCTCTTATTCTTCTAAACTCTAGAGAGTAAAGGCCTAAACTGCTCAATCTCTCTTCATAAGACAAACCCCTCATCTCTGGAATCAATCTAGTGAACCTCCTCTGAGGTTCATGGTAGAGTGGGAGATATGCAGGGCCATGAGGTTACAGCGTGTGGTTGAATACAATTCTGCTGCTGCTGGTGGCCCACAGCACCTCATGGATGTGAAGTTTTGAGCTGCTAGATCTGTTCTGAAGCTATCTCTTTTAGCATGTGGTTGTGCCACACAATACGATGGACAGTACCCTCAATGTGAAGGCAGGACTTGGTCTCCACAAGGACTGTGTGGTGGTCACCCCTGCCAATACTGTCATGGACAGATGCATCTGCGACAGGTAGATTGGTAAGGGTGAGGTCAAGTAGGTTTTTCTCTCTCACCACCTGCCGCAGATATGTCCTTCAGGACACGGCCAGCTTGGTCAGTCCTGATGCTACCGAGCCACCCGTGATGATGATGGGCATTGAAGTCCCCCACCAAATGTACATGCAACATGGAGCAGTACTGATTCCTCAGCTGAGAGGCCTACTCTACTCAATCTCTCCTTAAGACTTGCTTATGAAGTTGTTTCTTTGTTTTTTGTTTTGTTTCCCGTTTCCACAGGAGGCTATGTCAAGTGATCTGATCAATTGCAAATTGGAAAGACATTGAGGTGAGTGTGACTGCCCTTAACATCAAGGCAGCATTTGACCGAGTGCAGCATCAAGAAGTCCCAGTAAAATTGAAGCCAATGGGGATCAGGGGAAAACTCTCCATTGGTTGGAGTCATACCTAGTGCAATGGAAGATGGGTGTGGTTGTTGGAGGCCAATTATCTCAACCGCAGGACATTGCTGTAGGAGTTCCTTAGGGCAGTGTCCTCGGCCCAACCATCTTCAGCTGCTTCATCAATGACCTTGTCCACCATCTACCTGGCACGAGTCAGGAGTGTGATGGAATACTCTTCCTTTGCCTGGATAAGTGCAGCTCTAACAGTCTGCCATAGTCATACTTACGGAATCATACCTTACAGGCAATGTCCCAGACTCTGCCATCACCATCCCTGGGTATGTCCTGTCCCACCGGCAGGACAGCCCCAGCAGAGGTGGCGGTACAGTGGTATACAATCTGGAGGGAGTTGCCCTGGGAGTCCTCAACATCAACTCCAGACCCCATGAAGTCTCATAGCGTCAGGTCAAACACGGTCAAGGAAATCTCCTGCTGATTTCCACCTACTGCCCTCCCTCAGCTGATGAATCAGTCCTCCTCCATGTTGAACACCGCTTGGGGGAAGCACTGAGGGTGGCAAGGGTGCAGAATATACTCTGGGTGGGGGACTTCAGTATCCATCACCAAGAGTGGCTCGGTAGCAGCACTACTGCACTACTGACCGAGCTGGCCGAGTACTAAAGGAGATAATTGCTAGACTGGGTCTGCGGCAGGTGGTGAGAGAACCATCAAGAGGGAAAACATACTTGTCCTCACCCATCTGCCTGCTGCAGATGCATCTGTCGATGACAGTATTGGTAGGAGTGACCACCGCACAGTCCTTGTGAAGACGAAGTCCCACCTTCACATTGAGGGTACCCTCCATCGTGTTGTGTGGCACTATCACCGTGCTAAATGGAATAGATTCCGAACAGATATAGCAATGCAAAACTGGGCATCCTGAGGCGCTGTGGGCTATCAGCATTAGAATTGTACTCACCCACAATCTGTAACCTTATGGCCTGGCATATTCCCCACTCTACCATTACCATCAAGCCAGGAGAACAACCCTGGTTCAATGAAGAGTGCAGGAGGACATACCAAGAGCAGCACCAGGCATATCTCAAAATGAGGTGTCAACCTGGTGAAGCTACAACCCAGGACTACTTGTGTGCAAAACTGCATAAGCAGCATGTGCTAGACAGAGCTAAGCGATCCCATAACCAACAGATCAGATCTAAGCTCTGCAGTCCTGCCACATCCAGTCGTGAATGGTTGTGGACAATTAAACAATTAACTGCAGGAGGTGGCTCCACAAATATCCCCATCCTCAATGATGGAGGAGCCCAGCACATCAGTGCAAAAGATAAGGCTGAAGCGTTTGCAACAATCTTCAGCCAGAAGTGGAGTTGATGATCCATGTTGGCCTCCTCCTGAAGTCCCCAGCATCACAGATGTCAGACTTCAGCCAATTCAGTTCACCCCGCATGATATCAAGAAATAACTGAAGGCACCGGATACTGCAAAGGTTATGGGCCCTGACAATATTCCGGCAATAGTACTGAAGTCCTGTGCTCCAGAACTTGCCATGCCCCTAGCCAAGCTGTTCCAGTACAGCTACAATACTGGCATCTACCCTGCAATGTGGAAAATTGCCCAGCTATATCCTGTACACACAAAGCAGGACAAGTCCAACCCGGCCAATTACCGCCCCATCAGTCTATTCTCAATCATCAGTAAAATGATGGAAGGTGTCATTGACAGTGCTATCAAGCGGCACTTGCTTAACCTGCTCAGTGACACTCCGTTTGGGTTCCACCAGGGCCACTCAGCTCCTGACCTCATTGCAGACTTGATCCAAACATGGACAAAAGAGCTGAACTCAAGAGGTGAGGTGAGAGTGACTGCCCTTGGCAGAAAGGCAGCATTTGACCGAGTATGGCATCAAGGAGCCCTAGAAAACTGGAGTCAATGGGAATCAAGGGGAAAACTCTCCGCTGGCCGGAGTCATACCTAGCGCAAAGGAAGATGGTTGTGGTTGTTGAAGGTCAATCATCTGAGCTCCAGGACATCACTGCAGGAATTCCTCAGGGTAGTGTCTGAGGCCCAACCATCTTCAGCTGCTTCATCAATGACCTTCCTTCAATCATAAGGTCAGAAGTGGGGATGTTCGCTGATTGTACAATGTTCAGCACAGTTCACGACTCCTCAAATAGTGAAGCAGTCCGTGTAGAAATGCAGCAAGACCTGGACAATATCCAGGCTTGGGCTGATAAGTGGCAAGTAACATTTGCGCCACACAAGTGCCAGGCAATGACCATTTCCAATGAGAGAATTTAACCATCTCCCCTTGACATTCAGTGGCATTATGATCGCTGAATCCCCCCTATCAACGTTCTATGGGTTACCATTGACCAGAAACTGAACTGGAGTAGCCATGGCTACAATAGCAGGTCAGAGGCTAGGAATCCTGCAGTGAGTAACTCACCACCTGACTCCACAAAGCCTGTCCACCATCTATAGGCACAAGTCAGGAGTGTGATGGAATACTCTCCACTTGGTTGGATGGGTGCAGCTCCAACGACGCTCAAGAAGCTCGACACCAACCAGGACAAAGCAGCCCGCTTGATTGGCACCCCATCCACCATCCTAAACATCCAATTTTGCCACTGCCAATGCACAGTGGCAGCAGTGTGTACCACCTACAAATGCACTGCAGCAACTCCCGAAGGCTCCTTCGACAGCACCTTCCAAACCTGTGATCTCTACCACCTAGAAGGACAAGGGCAGCAGATGCAAGGGAACACCACCACCTGCAAGTTCCCCTCCCATCCTCACACCATCCTGACTTGGAACTATATCACCGTTCCTTCACTGTCAACATCCTGGAACTCCCCGACAGCACTGTGGGTGTCCCTGCCCCACATGGACTGCAGCAGTTCAAGAAGGCAGCTCACCACCACCTTCTCAAGGGCAATTAGGGATGGGCAATAAATGCTGGCCTGGCCAGCAATGCCCATATCCCAGGAACGAATAAAAAAAAGCTTTGATTTTGAATTTATTTGGCAAATTGTTCTTTTAATTACATTAAAAGTAATTGTTGGAAAATGTTATTGTGTAGTTTATTAAAAATGGAGTTAAATTTTACTCCATGTTTGAGGTAAATTAACAAGGGATCCATTAAGGGATGCAAGGGGAAATCACAAGTTGTGAATGATAATATATGGTAATCCAGCTTGCTGCCAGCATCACTTATGTAAATTATCACATTAAAAGAAGTGAAGTGTTGACAATGAAGGCAGTATTTTTTTTATCACCACCACATGTGGTAATCCCTTCCTGTGTTACATTTATATGTTGGAATTGCATTAGTTTAGGAAGTTGGAGCTGTGCCTCCCTATCACCTAAAGCTTTGCCTTGATTCTCTGCCTATGCAAGGGGAGAGTGTTTCTGCTGCTGACACATCCACTGGATAACCATCACTGCTGTATTTGGACAGGTTATAATCACAAAATACTTTTTCAAACAATGGCCTATATCCAAAAATGTTTTGAATAATCCAGTTCCTTTACCTGTGTATTTTTTTAAAAAATAGAGACTTATTAGAATAAACGGCATGTTGATGAACGGCATGATTTGTTATTACACCCTCATTGCCAACGAGTGAATCTGCCACGATATTGCTCATCGACTAATTTAAGAAATGTTTGTCTTTGTTTCCTTGCTCGGTAATCTCACTGCTTTACTTTGTCTTCCACTGCGTGTGTGCGTGTCTTTAACCACACCTTAGGAAGGATGTCAAGGTCGTAGAGAAGATGTATAAGGGATTACTACAATGATACCACGGATCAGGGACTTGAGTTATGCGGAGAGACTGGAGAAGCTGAGGTTGTTCTCCTTGGAGCAGAGAATGTTAAGAGGAGATTCGATAGAAGTGTTCAAAGTCATAAAGGGTTTTGATAAGGTCAATAAGGAGGAACTGTTTCCAGTGGCAGGAGGGTTGGTAACCAGCGGACAGAGATTCAAAGAGATTGGCAAAAGAATCAGAAGCAACTTGAGGAAACTTTTTTTTTTGCACAGCTACTTAGTGATCTGGAATGCACTGCCTGAAAGGGAGATGAAAGCAGATTTAATCGTAACTTTCAAAGGGAATTTGACATCTGCTTGAAGGGAAAAAAATCACTGGGCTATGCGGAAAGGGTAAGGGGTGGGACTAGTCTGATAGCTCTGTCAAAGACCCAGCACAGACACAATGGGCTGAAATGATCTGTCATTTTCTCTTGTTGCTGTTGCTCCCTTTTCTGATTCTCCCTTTGAGAGTCTTTCTCATCTTCTCCCTTTTCTTCATGTCTCACTTTTCGGTTTAGGTAAAGTTAATACCTGCACATGAATCATTGTGTAATACTGGCTGGAATTTTACGCCACCCCAGTGCGTTGAATGGTGGTGTGGGGGCAGCGTAAAATTGAGCGGCAGGCTCCGGGAGGCCTACCCACCCCGATTCTGCCTCCGGACAAGTTTACGGAGGTCAGGCGGGGGTGGGAAACGGCCCGTCTGAGGCCAATCAAGACCCTTAAGTGGCCACTTAAGGGCCCTCGCCCGCCTCCCGTGGCAAGCGGGTGTGCTGGGGACGTGAAAGGCCGCCCAGCGATAGCTGCCGGCCATTCCGCGCCCTGGGGGTGGGGGTGGGGGTTGCATGGCAGTCGGGCACAGGGTGCCCGACCGATTGAGGACGCACCCGCCTCAAAACCCACCCCTGGGACCCAAGACAACCCCCTCCCTCCAAATGACCACTCCAGCCTCACCAGGGAAGGACCGACCCCCCTGGTGAGGCATGCCCCTACTTCCCTTCTCTCCTTGATCCATAGCATTGGCTTGGCTGCAGTCCCAGCAGTGGCCACCGCTCCCAGTGGCGCTTTTGGGACTAAGAGCTGCCGGCCCGCTGATTGGCCGGCAGCTCAATGAGGCGGGACCTCCTCCCTCAAGTAAGTGGAAGTCCCGCCTCGGGACAATTAAAGCCCAGGGATCTGTAAAATACTGGACGTATCCCTGGGCCAGGCAGAAGCGGGTTCGCCACCGACATTCAGGTCAGAGTCCGGCTCCCATCCATCCACCATAAAATTCCGCCCACTGTTTCCCGAGGTTTCTGTAACCTGGTCCATTGATGTCTGTTAAAAGTGGGAGCTGAAAATTGCATATGTCATAGTGCAAGTAAGTGTCTTTCAGCAACCAATAAAATCTTCAACATTGTAGTTGAAGAGAAATGAAAAAATCAGTCATTGAAATGTTGCCAACAAAGTATTCAAGAATGCTACACCTACAGTCATGTGAGAAGGTAATAATTCTTTAGCAGATGGCATTCTCATGAATATTTCCCATTTCTAAAAGAACAGGATTGTGAATGTCTTGTCACTGTTGCAAAAATCCAATATATGTTAACATAAGTAGTTTGTAGATATTTGGGTTTTTGATGTTTTGATTCAGAGGTGGATACTGAAGTTTCATCTAGGAGCAGATCATCTCAAGGTCAGAGTGTGATGGAATACTCTCCCCTTGCCTGGATGGGGGCAGCTCCAACAATACTCAAGAAGCTCAACACCATCCAGGACAAAGCAGCCCGCTTAATCGACACCCCATCCACCACCTTCAACATTCACTCCCTCCACCACTGACACACAGTGGCAGCAGTGTGTATCATCTACAAGACGCACTACAGCAACTCACTAAGCCTCCTTAGATAGCACCTTCCAAACCTGCGACCTCTACCACCTAGTGGGACAAGGGCAGCAGATGCATGGGAACACCACCACCCGCAGGTTCCCCTCCAAGCCACACACCATCCTGACTTGGAACTATATTACCGTTCCTTCACTGTCGCTGGGTCAAATTCCTCGAACTCCCTTCCTAGCAGCATTGTGGGTGTACCTACCCCAAATGGACTGCAGCGGTTCAAGAAGGCAGCTCACCACAACCTTCTCAAAGGGCGACTAAGGATGAACAAAGAACAAAGAAAATTACAGCACAGGAACAGGCCCTTTGGCCCTCCAAGCCTGCGCCGATCCAGATCCTCTATCTATACCTGTCGCCTATTTTCTAAGGGTCTGTATCTCTTTGCTTCCTGCCCATTCATGTATCTGTCTTAAAAGACGCTATCGTGCCCGCGTCTACCACCTCCGCTGGCAACGCGTTCCAGGCACCCACCACCCTCTGTGTAAAGAACTTTCCACGCATATCCCCCCTAAACTTTTCCCCTCTCACTTTGAACTCGTGACCCCTAGTAATTGAATCCCCCACTCTGGGAAAAAGCTTCTTGCTATCCACCCTGTCTATACCTCTCATGATTTTGTCCACCTCAGTCAGGACCCCCCTCAACTTCCGTCTTTCTAATGAAAATAATCCTAATCTACTCAACCTCTCTTCATAGCTAGCGCTCTCCATACCAGGCAACATCCCGGTGAACCTCCTCTGCACCCTCTCCAAAGCATCTACATCCTTTTGGTAATGTGGCGACCAGAACTGCATGCAGTATTCCAAATGTGGCCGACCCAAAGTCTTATACAACTGTAACATGACCTGCCAACTCTTGTACTCAATACCCCGTCCGATGAAGGAAAGCATGCCGTATGCCTTCTTGACCACTCTATTGACCTGTGTTGCCACCTTCAGGGAACAATGGACCTGAACACCCAAATCTCTCTGTACATCAATTTTCCCCAGGACTTTTCCATTTATTGTGTAGTTCACTCTTGAATTGGATCTTCCAAAATGCATCACCTCGCATTTGCCCGGATTGAACTCCATCTGCCATTTCTCTGCCTAACTCTCCAATCTATCTATATTCTGCTGTATTCTCTGACAGTCCCCTTCACTATCTGCTACTCCACCAATCTTAGTGTCATCTGCAAACTAATGGTCAATAAATGCTGGCCTTGCCAGTGATGTCCACATCCTACGAACAAATTAAAAATAAGTTTGTCAGAGTTGCATTAGAGTGTGATTTTGCTGCCTGACTTCGGCCTACACACCTGGGAGAGGTGGTTATAATAGTTTATTACAAAACAATATTGTCAATCTGCTAATAGTTTCTGTTGCTGAATCTCTCTATCCTGAATACTGTATAGCATAGGTTAAGAGGAAGGAACAAAGATAAAGAGTATAATAACAAAAAGGTTCCCTTGATGTTTAAAAAAAAACTTAACATCTTACCATATTAGAGGTGAACATAAAATCTTGATTTCAGGACAGTTTTTGTGATGACTGGATACCTATTGCCTGTGCTATTTGACAGACTACTTCAGAATCGTTATTAATTTTATTTCCCCAAAGGTGGTCTGATAGTTAACTACATATTTCAGTCAATTAATAATGCTCTATAGTAAGTATTAACATAATATTTTAATATTCTATTTCCCCTCTGTTATTTCACACTCCTTTTTTCAAATTCCTCACCATTCACTCCATGTTAGTTGAAGAGCATCTCGTCATGTTAATGCTGCTCCACGGTTCAGTTGCTGAGGTGAGAAAGCCGGTTAGCTTTGTTTCATGCTGGTTGTTTCATGCTACTTTCCAGTAAGTTGTGCTGTAAAAATCGCTTTTTCATGCCTTCTAATCAACAGTGGCGGCACAGTGGCGCAGTGGTTAGCACCGCAGCCTCACAGCTCCAGGGACCCGGGTTCGATTCCGGGTACTGCCTGTGTGGAGTTTGCAAGTTCTCCCTGTGTCTGCGTGGGTTTTCTCCGGGTGCTCCGGTTTCCTCCCACAAGCCAAAAGACTTGCAGGTTGATAGGTAAATTGGCCATTATAAATTGTCACTAGCATAGGTAGGTGGTAGGGAAATATAGGGACAGGTGGGGATGTTTGGTAGGAATATGGGATTAGTGTAGGATTAGTATAAATGGGTGGTTGATGTTCGGCACAGACTCGGTGGGCCGAAGGGCCTGTTTCAGTGCTGTATCTCTAATCTAATCTTATACGCCATTGAAATGGATGAACTGCTTGGCTCACATCCTGGCTGCATTAGGCAATTTGGAAATTTGTTATTCATGTCTTAGTGTTGAGAGTAGATTTGAAAGGAAAACCAGAAGTGACTTGAATGCCGGATGAATTCACAGATAATCCAGAGGGGGCACTATTTCAGGTTACGGTTGAACTGCCTCTGAAGTCCTAAAAGCAAAGTAGTGTATTTAAGATAAAAACAGAAAGTGCTGGAAATACTCAGCAGATTGGGCATCATCTGTGGAGAGAGAAGCAGAGTTAACGTTTCAGGTCTGTGACCTTTCTTCAGAACTGTGTATTTAAAGGTTATTTTCTTCACTGAAGCTGTCCGGCTTGTTTCACTGGTGTGAAATGTTATCTGAAAATGATGAATTGGAAGTTGGATCGTTCTCAGCTGTGCTGCAACTGGAGGGAGACCCCTCCGAGTCTTGAGCTACCCCAGTTGTGTCTGGCACTGCCCCTGGGTGTGTTGAAAGGAGTTTTAGTTTAGAGATACAGCACTGAAACAGGCCCTTCGGCCCACTGAGTCTGTGCCGACCATCAGCCACCCATTTATACTAATTCTACACTAATTCCATATTCCTACCACATCCCCACCTGTCCCTATATTTCCCTACCACCTACCTATACTAGGGGCAATTGCTAATGGCCAATTCACCTATCAACCTGCAAGTCTTTGGCTTGTGGGAGGAAACCAGAGCACCCGGAGGAAACCCACGCAAACACAGGGAGAACTTGCAAACTCCACACAGGCAGTACCCAGAATTGAACCCAGGTCACTGGAGCTGTGAGGCTGCAGTGCTAACCACTGCGCCACTGTGCCGCCCATTCTCCTGTACATCCAAAGAGGCACTGGCAGAGAATGGATGCAGTAATATAGCAGGTAAGCCAAAGAATAGAAAGGCTTGCATTTCCATAGCCCCTTTCACTACCTCAGGAGATTCCAAAGTGCTTTACAGCCAGTGAAGTACTTTTGAAGTGTGGTCACTGATGGCGTGTAGGAAAAACGGCTGCCAATTTGCACATAGCAAGCTCCCACAAACAACAGTGTGATAATGACTAGATAATCTTTTAATGCTGCTTGAGGGATAAATATTGGCCAGGATACTAAGCTCCCCAGCTCTTCTTTGATTAGTGCCCTGGGATCTTGTACATCCATCTGCACTAGTGGATGAGACGTCATTTTAATGTTTCATCTAAAAGACGGTACCTCTGACAGCCCAGCACACACTTAGCATTGCACTAAAGTGTCAGACTAGATTCTGTGCTTCAGTTTCAGGAGTGGGGCTAGAACTGACTGAGTGCCAACGCTAATCCAACTTCAGTTGGGAAGGGTCTGCTTATCTCAATCCAGGGCTGGTATATATGGACCTGTTGTCGTGTCGGTCTATATCTGGGGTTATGCTGGAGGTACAAGGAGTTTTTCCTTTCCTGGAGATATTTGTTATTCAAAAAGGTAAATTTCTTAGTCATAAAATGTTCCAACACAAACTGGCCATTTAGCCCATCATATCCCTGCTGATGCTTTTTTCATGCTGAGTCACAAAGTTCATGTCACCTGCTCTCTCTCCCCAGTACCTTTTAACAAGCATCTTTCTCCAGCAGCAGTCAAATCCCTTTGCAATGCATTCTTTCTAAGGGTGCATTATAAAACTGAGATGGAGGGTATGGCCCACTGTGTGGGGCCCTTTCATCGTTAATTGGATCAGTCGTCCTAAATCCCCTCAACTGCTTTTGTTCAGTGAGATTAGGAATATGTGTTCCTTTATCTTAAAAGGTTGACACAGCAGTTGGTTGAATATATCAAACGCCCTGCCTGTTCGCTGGTAATCTCTGGGAATGCCTAGTAGCACAGCTGGTATAGTATGGCTCTTTTTTGCACATTATTTGATGTAGACCTGATGGATATTTTGGGTTCTGTATCTTGTCAGCACTTTAAGCAAGTACTGTTACCCAGAACATCTTTGTAACATCTTGGACATTCTTTTGTCTTTTTGTAAAGCACAACTTTGAGAGGTTACCTACAAAAAAAAGCTATCATAAATAAAGAGGAATGTTTGTTACTTTCCTTTTAGGTATCATTCTCATTTTCTTATGAATGCAAACTCCCAGTTTTCTCTGACTCCCTTCAGCGTATAGTACTCTGAGTAGTTTCATGTTTTTCTGTACCCATTTCTTTGTAGAGCAATCACCTGCAATTGTCTCAAAATTCAGCTGGGACTCGGCCTCCACTATTCCCCCCCCCCCCCCCTCCCCCTCCCCCCCCCCCCCCGCCGGACTGCTCTCTGATACTCTGCAGTTACCTTAAACATTATTTCATGACTTGATAGCAACCACTCTTTGTGGCAAAAGAAATTTAAAATGTCAACATGAACTCTGCTTCCACCACTCTTGTTGGCAGTGAGTTCCAGGTTATTACCACCTGATAGGTAAAAAAGTGCTTCCTCATATTCCCCCTGCACCTTTTGCCCAAAACATCCAATCTGTGTACCCTAATCCTAGTACTGTTTTGTTAATGGGAACAGTTTTTCCTTGTCTAACTTATCTGAGCCTGTCATAATTTTGTAAACTTCTATTAAATCTCCCCTCAATCTCCTTTGTTCTATGGAGAACAAACCTAGCTTTTCCAACCTAACCTTGTAACTAAAATCCTCCATCCATAGAACCATTCTGGTAAATCTCCTCTGCACCCTCTCAAGGACCCTCACATCCTTCCTAAAGTGTGGTGACAAGAACTGGATGCAATACTCCAGTTGGGGCCTAACCAGAGCTTTATAGAAGATTCAGTGTAAATTTCCTGCTTTTGTACTCAATGCCTCTATTTATAAAGCCCAGGAACCCATATGCTTTACTGATTACTCTCTCAATATGTCCTGCCACCTTCAAAGATCGATGCACATGTACTCCCAGATCCCTCTGTTCCTGCACATTCTTTAGAAATGTGCCATTAAGTCTATATTGCCTCTCCCTATTCCTTCTGCCAAAATGCATCACCTCACACTTGTCAGTATTAAATTCCATCTGCCACCTTTCTGCCCATTCTTCCAGCTTATCTATGTCCTATTGTAGGCGGCTCATATGCTTGCTATTTGCCATACCTCCAAGTTTGGGGTCATCAACAAATTTTGCGATTCTACTCTGCTTTTTTGCTATATATAAATGACTTGGATCTTGGAATACAGTGGTTCCAGCACTGATACTTGGGGAACACCACTGTCTACCATCTTACAGTCTGAAAAGCAACCATTTACTACAACTCACTGTTTTCTGTCCTTAAGCCCATTTTTTATCCAATTGGACACTAACCCTCCTATTCCATGAGCCTCAGTTTTGTTAACCAGCTTTTATGTTGTACCTTAGCAAATGTTTTCTTAAAATCCATATAAATCTTCTCTTAGCTTCTCTGTTACTTCATCAAAAAATTCAGTTAGATTAGTCAAGCATAACCTGCCTTTTACAAATCTGTGCTGGCTATCCTTAATTAAGTTGGAGTTCTCTAAGTGTCAGTTGATATTTTCTCTTATTGTTGTTTCTAAAACCATACCCACCACTGATGTTAAACTAACTGTCCTGTAGTTGCTGGGACTGTTCTTACACCCTTTCTTGAATAAGGGTGTCACATTTGCCACTCTCCAATCCTCTGACACCTCCCTGTATCCAGGGAAGATTGGAAGATTATGACAAGCCCTTCTCCTATCTCCATCCCCACTTTCTTTAGCAAACTGGGATGCAAACCATCCGGACCAGGTGACTTATCTATTCTAAGCATAGCAAGACTTTTTTGTACCTCCTCTCCCCCCCCCCCCCCCCTCAATTTTTACCCTACCAATTGCCTCTACTCTCTGCCTCTACTGGTATTTCACCAGCCTCCATTTTCTTTGTGAACACTTACAAAGTACCCATTAAGTATATTAGTCTTGTCCTGTGACTCTAAGCATACATTACCCTCTCTGTCCCGAATAGACCCCACTCCTCTTACCACTCACTTACTATTTACATGCCAGTTGAAAATCTTTGGGCTCCCTTTTATGTTGATTGCCATTCTATTTTCATATTCTCTCTTTGCCAGTCTTATTTTCCTCTTCATCTCCCCTCTCACCTTATTGTATATGGCCTGGTTCTCACTTGGAGTTCACCTGACTTGCATCATACACCCTCTTTTGTTTCATCATCTCTATCTCCATCGACAACCAAGGAGCCATATTCTTGGTTCCCCTACCTTTCACCCTTGTTGGAATGTTCCTAGCCTGTACCTGAAGCATCTCTTCCTTTTAGGATAACCCATTGTTCCGATACAGCTGTTCCTGCCAGTCTTTGGTTTCATTCTACCCTGGCTCGATCCCATCTCATTGCATTGAAATTAGCCCTCTTCCAATCTAGATATTCTACCTGATTTCATTCCTTGCTTTTCTGCATTACTAGTGTAAATCTTGTGATACAATGATCACTCTTACCCAAATGCTGCCTGACAGACACTTTGTCCACTTGGCCCACCTCATTTCCCAGCACCAGATCCAGCATTGCTGCCTTTCTAGTTAGGCTAAGAACATACTGTTGGAGAAAATCCAGATTATGTCCAATTATTCAACAATTCTCCGGACTCAACTTTGAGAATAAACACTTTATACATGATATCATGGGGAGCACACCTTACCTAAAAGCGGTCCAGTGCTGCTCCACAGAACAAAGGAAATCCACAACGGATATACAGTTACTCAGCCCATCCCGGCTGGACACAATCCAATCAGAATGGTTATTGATTACATACATTACACATAGTACCAATTAGATTACTGATTAGGCATCATGCGGCAACGTGATCAGCTCATGCAAGCCCTGATCACCAATTGATGAGCTCAGGCCCTATCAATTGTCCTTGAGTCTTCCAACTGTCACTTTTAATTGGGCCTGCATTCCTGAGGGTTTCGCGCAGTCTGCAGTTACACTGATAAGAGGGGCCCCCTTTTGGTATCTGTGCCATGCTGTACCAAGCTCCAACTGTGGGCTAACTAATCTGTCCCACAATGCCTCGGTCAAATACTCCATTTTGTACCAATATGTAGCTATACTTTCAACTCATATATGAAGGAATATATGTATACGTATTCACTAGGATTATATTAATCTACTTACTCAAACAACAGTTATAGAAGCAAAAGCTCAGCAAACTTCTCCCACACATACTGATTAAGAAAGTTATCCTGAATACATTTTAGAAAGTCCTACCCCTCCTTACCCTTTAACATTATCCCAATCTGTATTTGGGTAATTAAAGTCCCCCAATATCACCACTCTGTAGTTCTTGCATATCTGAGAGTTTCCTGCTGATTTTCTCCTCTATATCTCTTTCAGTATTTGGAGGCATGTAGAATACCCCCAGTAGTGTGATCATCCCCTTTTTTTGCTTCTCAAGGACATTCTCCTTTTCCAGTGTCTTCTCTAATCAGTACTGCCACCCACCTCTCTTTTTTCCTTCTCTGTCTTTTATGAACACTTTGTATCCTTGTATATTAGGCGCCCGGTCCTCATTATTTTTAAGCCGTGTTTCCATTATTGCCACTACATCATATTCCCACAATGCTATTTGTGCTTGTAACTCACCAACATTATTCACCACACTTTGTGCATTTACACACATGCATTGGAATCCTGCCTTTGCATTCCTCATAGCCCTTCTCTGTCCACTGCCATCTAATACGGAACTACTCCCTTCTCAAGTACTACCACTCTCACTCTGACCCCACCTAATACTTTCCTACTCTAGTAGTATCTGTGTCTTCCAATTCTCTGTGCACCTTTGTGTTCCCACACCCCTGCCAGGTTTGTTTAAACCCTCCCCAATAGCACTAGCAAATCGCCCCACAAGGAAATTTGTCCCAGCTCTGTTCAGGTGCGATCCGTCCAGCCTGTACAGGTCCACCTTCTGCAAAACTGGTCCTAGTGCCCCAGGAATCTAAAGCCCGCCTCCTGCACCATCTTTCCAGCCGCACATTCATCTGCACTATCCTCCTATTTCTGTACTCACTTCTGTATGGTACTGGGAATAATCTGGAGATGACTACTTTTGAGGTCCTGCTTGCGAATTTCTTGCCTAACTCACTCAACTCTTTCTGCAGTCCCTCACTGATATCCTTGACCCTGGCAACATACCATCCTGAATTGACGTCTTTGGCCGCAGAGATTCCTGTCTGTTCCCCTGACTATCGAATCTCCTATCACTATCGCTCTTCCAGTCTTCCTTGTGCCCCCCAGCACAGCAGAGCCACCAGTGGTGCCATGGCCTTGGCTCTGGCTGCACTCCCCAGATGATTGATCACTTTCCCCAGTATTCAGAACTGAATACCTGTTGGAGGGTGAGATGCATTCAGGGGTCTCCTGCACCACCTGCCTGTTTCTTCCTGACAGTCTGGTGGTCATCATTCTCTCTCTGCCAGCATACTCTTGAGCTGTGAGGTGACCACATCTTATAAATATGCAATCCATGAAACTACACCCCACGGATACACCGCAGTGACGCCAGCTGCTGCTGAAGTTCTGATACCTGGAGCTTGAGCTGCTGCAACTAACGGCACTTCCTGCACATTTGGTCATCCGGGACCCGAGAAGCGTCCTGGAGTTCCCACGTAGCACAGGATGTGCGCTGTGGAGGTTGGAGCAGCCCTGCCATTCCTCTATTAGATAATAAACCTTGGTATTACAACCAAGCTACTGCTACTAATAAGCCTTGCTATTACAAATTGTAATAAACCTTACCAATAGTAATAATCTTACTGCTGCTAATAAATTTCAATGTTAATCTACTGTACCATTATTAATACACCTTACCAATACTAAAAAGTTACCAATAGTAGTAGTAACCTCACCAATAGTAATAAACAGGAAATACTCACTAGCCAATCTATTAAGCTTTAATATTAGTAAACCATATCACAACGAATAAAACCTTGCATTTAATTAAAATTACCTGAGCTTTGGAAGATAAATTAGAAAAATACTCACCAACTAATCAACTACCTGCTTTCCTGTGATGTCACACTTTGATTTTTCGCACAGCCGCAGACTGGGCTGGATAGGATAGCTCTCGTGCGTGCTCTCGCAACTGCGATCGTCAGCCCTGGCTCGCTCTCGCTTCTGAGTCAGCAGGTTGTAGATTCAAGTCCTACTCCAGATATCTGAGCACAGAAATCAAGGTTGATGTTTCAGTGCAGTACTGAGGGAGTACTGCACAGTCACAAGTGCTGTCCTTCAGATGAGATGATAAACAGAGGCTCCGTCTGCCTGCTCAGCTGGATGTGAAAGACCCCCTTGCACTATTTTGAAGAAGAGCAGGGGAGTTCTCCCCAGAGTCCTGGCCAATATTTATCTTTCAATAAACATCACAAAAACAAATTATCTGATCATTATCACATCGCTATTTGTGAGAGCTTGCCTGCTGTGTTTCCTACATTACAATAGTAACTACTCTACAGAAGTACTTGATAAATCAATAATACTTGCTTCAAAAGTACTTCATTGGGTGTAAAGTGCTTCGGGACGTCCCAGGGTCCTGAAAGGTGCTACATAAATGCAGTTCTTTTTTGCTCGGTGATGTGAAGGTCACAGACGTGACTGGAATAAATGCATGACACCTTGTTTTCCAGTACTGCTGCTGTAAATGATGTGGCTTGAATGCAGATGTACAAGAATAATTCTGTAGAGGAAAAATCAAACACCACTTTGATTCTGAAATCTTTCTGAAAGGTTCAAACTTGAAATACTGCAAATATACAGCAATGGAGAACAGTTTTTCTGAGTGCGTTATAGCAACAAGACAGTAATTTGTTAAAACATGAATTGTTCCTCAAGATAAACAGTATCAACAACAATTTATATTTATATAGCACCTTTAATATAATGGCACTTCACAGGAGCGTTATAAACCAAAATTTGACAGAGGTACAAAGGTCAGATGACCAAAAGCTTTGCCCCAGAGATTGGTTTTAAGGAGTGTTTAAGGAAAGACAGATGGAGGTTTAGGGAGGGAATTCCAGAGCTTAGGGCCAAGACAGCTGAAGGTATAGCCACAAGTGGTGGAGCAATTAAAATCAGAGATGACCAAGAGGTCAGAGTTAGAGGAGCACAGATATCTTGTGGACTTATGGAACTGGAGATCACAGAGATAGGGACGGGTGAGGCCATGGACAGATTTGAAAACAAGCTTGTGAATTTTTAAATCAAGGTGCTGCTTAATTGGGAACCAGTGTAGGTCAAGCGAGCACAGGGGTGAAGGGTGAACAGCACCTGCTGCATGTAAGGACACGGGCAGCAGAGTTTTGGATGACCTCTAGTTCACAGAGGGTGGAACATGAGAGGCCGGCCAGGAAAACTTTGGAATAGTCAAATCTTGAGGTAATGAAGGCATGGATGAGGGTTTCAGCAGCAGATGAGCTGAGGCAGGAGCGAAGTTGCTGTTACGGATGTGGAAATAGGCGGTCTTTGTAATGGTGAAAATATGAGGTTGGAAACTCATCTCTGGGTCAAATGTGACACCGTGGTTGTCTGCTTTAGTCTCAGGACAGTTGCGAGGGAGAGGGATGGAATCGGTAGCGAGAGAACAGAGTTTGGAACACGGACCTAAGACGAAGGCTTCAATCTTCCTAATATTTAATTGGAGGAAATTTCTGCTCATCCAGTACTGGATGTCAGATAAGCAGTCTGATAGTTTAGCAACAGTGGAGGATTTGAGGAAAGTGGTGGTGAGGTAGAGCTGGGTGTCATTAGCGTACATGTGAAAACTAATGTTGTGCTTTCGGTTGATGTCACCGAGGGGCAACATGCAGATGAGAAGTAATATCAATCAGATTTGTATGTATCTAGCATAGTTTTAAGATGTCTACCAATAGGGGAAAACCCTCCATGAAGTTTAGTAACACTAAAGTTAAAAAAAACCTGTAACACGCAATGCTGTTCTTTCAGCCCCAATGTGAATCTGTGTTTTTTTTGAGAAAATTAAGTGCAGATTATTAATTATTCATGTGCTTTAAGCTGAACTTCCATTGAAGAGAATGACTGCCTTTTGAACCTTGCTGTACTGAAATGCTAGCTTTACAGAATGCCTTCATGCTGTGTCAGGTTGGGAAGACATGTAGAGTTGTTACTGGGTGTCGGGTTGGCTATATAATACTATATGTCCGGTTTACTTCATTAGGTTGAGGTCCCAGTGTGTATCATTTCCTGTGGCAGCGTATGTCCAGTCATACTGTCACACACTTCTGTTTACAAACCCGATATGCTGCTCTGAGCCAGAGTTGGCTGCAATATATTGGTTATGCAGGGGACATAGGAATGAGATTTTATTTGTTCATGTGATTTGATGTTTTAATAGAAAATGATATAGATTCTGAGTGTTTTATGTGGGATTTGATGTGGGATAGAGCGTGGGCAGCTGAGGTTTTGATGAGCTGATGTTGATGGAGGATGGAAACCAACTCGATGGGTTTAATTCATTCCTGGGATGTGGGCGTTGCTGGCTAGGCATTTCCTGCCCCTCTCGAATTGCCCTTGAGAAGGTGATGAGCTGCCTTAGTGAACCACAGCCGACCATGTGTAGGCCCACCAACTACTTTCTTTTTATAGCGGTTTGGTACAATACCAACATACGAATTTGGAGCAAAAGTAGGCCATTTGGCCCATCGAGCCTGCTCCGCCATTCAATAAGATCATGGCTGATCAGTTTGTATCTCGAATTCCACACTCCCATCTACTCCCGATAACCTTTGATTCCCTTGCCTAACAAGAATCTATCTACCTCCGCCTTAAAAATATTCAATGACCCCGCCTCCACCACCTTCTGAGGCAGAGAGTTCCAAAGTCGCACAACACTCAGAGAAAAAATTTCTCCTCATCTCCTCCGAAAAGGGCAACCCCTAATTTTAAACAATGCCCCCTTGTTCTGGACTCACCCACAAGGAAACATCCTTTCCACATCCACCTTGTCAAGACCGTTCAGGATCTTGTAAACTTCGATCTACTCTCCCCTCACTCTTCTAAACTCCAGCGAAAACAAGCCCAGTCTGTCCAACCTTTCCTCATAAGATAACCTGCTCATTCCAGGTATCAATCTAGTAAACCTCCTCTGAACCGCCTCCAACACATTCACATCCTTCCTTAAATAAGGAGACCAAAACTGCACACAGTATTTGAGATGTGGTCTCACCAATGCCCTGTATAACTGAAGCATAACATCCTTACTTTTATTTTCAATTCCTCTCATAATAAAGGATAGCACTCCATTAGCCTTTATTACTTGCTGTACTTGCATACTAACTTTTTGTGATTCATGCACTAGAACACCTAGATCCCTCTGTACTTTGGAATTCCGCAGTCGTTCCCCATTTAAGTAATACTCTGCTTTTTTATTCTTCCTGCCAAAGTGAACAACTTCACATTTTCCCACATCATGCTCCATCTGCCAGATTTTTGCCCACTCACTCGACCTATCTATGGGTCTGCAACCTCCTTATGTCCTCTTCATAACATACTTTCCTACCTATCTTTGTTTCATCTGCAAATTTAGCAACCATGCCATCACTCCCCTCATCTAAATAATTGATGTAAATTGTAAAAAGTTGAGGCCCCAGCACAGACCCCTCCAGGACTCCACTCATCACTTCCTGCCAATCAGAAAAGGACCCATTTATGCACACTCTGTTTTCTGCCAGCCAGCAAATCTTCTTACAATGACCTCCTCCACCATGAGCTCCTACTTTGCGCAATCACCTTTTATGCCGCACCTTGTCAAATGCATTCTGGATACCCAAGTACAGTAGGTCATCGGGCTCCCCTTTATCCACAGGACATGTCACTGCTTCAAAGACCTTCAACAAATTGGTTAAACATGATTTCCCTTTCACAAAACCATGCTGACCATTCCCGATTACCGTGGGTTTTTCTAAGTGCCCCGCTGCAATCTGCTTACTGATCGATTCTAACACCTTCCCCACGACAGACGTCAAGCTAACTGGTCTATAGTTACCTGTTTTCTGCCTCCCCTCACTTCTTGAATAGAGGGTTATATTTGCTACTTTCCAGTCTGATGGAACCTTTCCAGAATCTAACGAATTTTGAAAAATTAACACCAATGCCTCCACTACCTCATTAGCCACCTCTTTTAAGACCATAGGATGAAGTCCATCAGGACCCGGGGACTTGTCAGTCTGCAGTTCCATCAGTTTGGTCAGTACCGCTTCCCTGGTGATTGTAAATTCACCAAGTTCCTCTCTTCTTCCACCTCCTGATTTACAGCTGTTACCAGAATATTTTTTTGTATCCTCCATAGTGAAGACAGAAGCAAAATATTTGTTCATTGCATCCGGCATTTCGTTATTATCTACTATTAACTCCCCATTCTCACTCTAGAGGGCCAACTCTCACTTTATTTACTCTTTTCCTTTTTAAATATCTGTCGAAACTCTTGCTATCCGTTTTTACATTTCTAGCTAGCTTCCTCTCATACGCTAATTTCTTTCTCCTGATTAACCTTTGTCATTCTCTTCTGTTTGTATTCTGGCCAATCATTTGAACTGCCACTCACCTTTGCACAATTATATGCCTTTTCCTTAAGTTTGATGCTTTCCTTAACTTCTTTAGTTAACCACAGATGGTGGGTCCTCCCCTTAGAATTTTTCTTTATAGTAGGAAAATACTTATTCTGAGGATTCTGAAATATCCCTCTAAATGTCTGCCACTGCTTCTCTATTGATCGATCTCCAAGCCTAGTAACCCCGTTCACTGCAGCTAGTTCAGCTTTCATTCCCAAATAGTTGCCCTTTTTCAAGTTTAAAATACTAGTTTTAGACCCATTCTTCTCTCTTTCAAACTGGATGTAAAATTCAATCATGTTGTGATCGCTGCTGCCTAGAGGTGCCTTTACTCTGAGGTCATTAATTAATCCTGTCACGTTACACAAAACCAAGTCTAGTGTTACCTGCTTTCTGGCTGGATCGAGAAGGTGCTGCTCTAAAACTATCTCAAGCATTCTATGAACTCATCCTGGTTACCATTGCCAATCTGATTTTTCCAGTTTATATGTAGATTAAAATCACCCATGATTATTGCTGTCCCTTTATCATGAGCACCCAATATTTCTTCTTGGATACTTCGTCCTACATTGTGATTAATGTTAGGGGGCCTGTAGACCACTCCCACTCGTGAATTCTTTCCCCTACTATTCTTTCTCTCCACCCAAATCGATTCTACATCCTGATCTTCTGAACCGAGGTCATCTGTAACTATTGCACCAATGCCATCCTTGATTAAGAGTGCTACCCCTCAATCTTTACCTCGCTTCCTATCCTCCTTGAATGTCATATACCCCTCAATATTCAGTGCCTTGCTCGGCCATTTCAGAGGGCAGTTAAGAGTTATCCACATTGCTGTGGATCTGGATTCCTGTAGGCCAGACAAGTGTGATGGAAACCACACCTGCCAAATGGAAACATATTAATTTTTCCAGATGGAACACTACTTGGACCCTTTTGCTGGGCATTGTACATAACTTGTTTTTTAAAAAAAAAAGACTGCAGAGTTGGACAGCTGAAATATGGCTACAAATTTGCATCCTGAGAGACTGTTGAATTGAGAGTCAATGGAAGTGCTCACTGATTCAATTAACAAGGTTTGTCTGGGCAATCATAATAATCAACCTTCTGTGTAAGAGCCAGAACTCCACACCCCACCGAGTGTGACTGGAGAACTTTGCGAATCAACAACCCTCGCAGACTATGCGGTTTCAAACAAAGAGCTGGTCACATGACTTACCTGCTGACCATACTGGGAACTGTTTGAATTGTGCCTCACAGAAAGGTTTGGGGCAAATCGCAATTTGATGACAAAAGAGAAGGAAGCTCTCTCTCCCTGTCTCTCTGTCAAGCAAAGTCCCAGGGACCCACGGAAGCAGCTTAAGCCTCAAGACAGAGGACCTCTTCAGCCTTCTGGTACCAGAGAAGCAAGTTTGAAAGTGTGCACTGGGCCCCAGTGAGAACTGTAAAACCTCAACTCCAACCATGGACTTTACATCCAAACCAAAAGGTAGTAACTGAATTCTGTTTATTGCCAACCCTACTTAAACCTCCCCTTTTAATTCTTTCTCCCGCTCTGTATCTTTATGTATTTGTTTATCTCATATGCATGATAGCATGGTTGCATTGTGTAGTTTAGTAATTTTAACCAAATTAGTGTGGTACGGTTAACAAACTTACATCTGATGAAAGGTCACTGACCTGAAACGTTAACTCTGTTTCTCTCTCCACAGATGCTGCCAGACCTGCTGAGTATTTCCAGCACTTTTTGTTTTTATTTCAGATTTCCAGCATCTGCAGTATTTTGCTTTTATTAAACTTGCATCGTTCTCGTTTAAACCTGAGAAAACCTGTCTGGTTGGTCCATTTACCATTACAATTAGAGAGCAATGAGCAAGGACTCACTGAGGTGTTCAGCTAAAAACACTTTTAAAAGTTAAACCCTGTTTCAGCCAAACCAGGAAAGGGGCCAGTGGGGAGCCTGAGACCCCTCCCTCACCCGGTCATAACACCAGGTGAGGATGGCAGAGTTCCTCACCTGAAGATAATTTCACAATTATTGTTGAGACTAGCATTTTATTCCAGATTGATCTGTTGAATTTAAATCCCCAGCTGCCATGATGGGATTTGAACTCAAGACTCAGGCGTATTAATCTGCGCCTCTGGATTACTAGTATTGGAATTCTGGAAGTAGCAAAGGCAAGTATGATGATACAGCAACAGAGAGGCTGAAATAGTGGGGGAGGTGGGCAAAACAATGAAGGTGGATGTAGGTGGTCCCTGCAATGGAGAGGACCATAGGTCTATAACCAAGATTGGGCATCAGATAGTCTGTCAAGGCCTGGTTCAGCCTGAGTTAGTGACTGAAGAGGGAGATGGAATTAATGGCAATGGAGACAGAGTTTTTGACAGGGGCTGAAGATAATGGCTTCAGTCTTCCCAATGTTTGACTGCAGGAAATTGTGTTTCATCTAAGACTGGATCTCGGACAAGCAATCTGCCAACGCAGAGGTGATGGGCAGGATTGGACAGACTGTGTGGGAAATTGTGAGAATTCGTTAGTGTGTCATGAATGGGTCCTTGGTGCTGTATTATCAACGCCCCTCCTCCCTGTACTTTCCATCAGAATCTTGAAGAATCCTGTCCTCTTTTGACCGGGTGGAGAGGCTGAGAGGGATGGTGTGGAAGTAGAGCTGGGTGGTGTTGGTGTACATGTGGAAAACAACCACATCAGATGCCAGGTAAACAGCCCAATGGGCCATTAATCTCCTTATTCTGATACCTTGGTGCACATAAATTAACTGCCTGACTGCATGAAAAAAAAAATATTTTGACTCCATGGCTGCAAAGCTTTGGGATGTCCTGAGAACATGAAAGGTGCTATATAAATACAAGTTCATTCTTGAACTTCCATCAGAAGAGGGGATTAAAAAAAAATGACCATTTTCTATTGATGAATCACCAATGGGGGGGAATTCAGCAAAACACAATGCCCATTTGTCACCCGAAAACTATAACATAGTTACAGGGCCAAGGACAGTAAGGATTTAAACAAGACTGCAGTGTAGGCCTGGGGCCCAGCTCTGGAAGCTTAAAGTGTAAGAGGTCAGTTTTTTTCAGTTAGAAGTTCTTTAGCACAGTGGTTCTCAAACTGGGGTCTACGGACCCTCTGTGAGGTCCATAGAGGCTTTCCGGGGGTCCGCGATGCAGGGCCAGCCTTACAGGTGGGCGACCACCCAAGCGCCATGGTCAAGAGTAGTCAAATGAGCGGTGACCGGAAGTGTGCTTTGTTCCCCCCACCATTCTGCTGCTTTACGCCTGCTTCCCTAGTGTTCCCCCTGCTTCTCCATCTCCCCCAAATACCCTTGCTCTCTCTTCCCCCTCCCATCTCCAAGCTCCTCCTCACCTAGTACTCTGCTCCATACTGGGCTCTTGCTCTCTTGGTGCTCTCAGTACCTGAAAGCATCACGTCACGAAATCAGGCTTTATCAAAGTTCACTAAACCTACCCCAATATATCAATAAATCTGAAAATAGGATGTAGGACCATGGGAACAGGAGGAGACCATTCAGCCCCTTGAGCTTGTTTTCCCATTCAGTGAGATCATAGCTGATCTGTGATCTCACTCCATATACCCCGCTCTGCGCCATATTTCTTAATGCCTTTGGTTAATAAAAATCTATCAATCTTAGTTTTAACATTAACAGTTTATCTAGCAGCAGTTTCCATTTGTGGAAGAGAGTTCCAGACTTCTACCATGTTCCTTGTGTGTGGAAGTGTTTCCTCATTTCACTTCTGAAAGGTCTGGCTCTAATTGTTAGACTGTCCCTCAGTGATAGACTCCCCAGCCAGTGGAAATAGTTTGTCTCCATTGACCCTATTTGTTCCACTTAATATCTTTCCTATGATGAGTATTATATACTGTTACGACTAGGTGAGGAGGGGGTCTCAGGCTCCCCTTTTGCCTCTTCTCTGGTTTGACCGCAACAGGGACCACCTCAGCGATTACTTGCTCCTGTTCCTCTAATATAATTGCAAATGAACCAATCGGATAGGTTTTCTTGAGTTTAAACAAGAAAGCTGTAAGTTTATTATCCTTATCACTCTAAACCGGTTAAAATTTACCAAAGATACGCTATGCATCCACGCCCGCATTCAAACAAGAGCCACACACACTCCCAAATAGATTACAGAAGGAAAAGCAGAGTTAGGAGGTTGGAGTAGAGTCTGTAATAAATGGAATTTAAATATAATCCGGTCGTCCCAGAGTTCTTCGTTGAAATTGTAGTCCTGAAGTCCACGCTGGGCCACGTGCACAATTACAGACTTGCTTGTATCCTATTTGTTGGTTGTAGGGGTCTGTAGGCTTGGCTTCAGCAGCTGCAGCTGAGGCTCTCTGGATCTCTACTCGAGAGAGAGCGCACTGTTTCCTTGATCGCTTTCAGTTACTGTCTTGCTTTCTGAGTCACAGCTCCCATTCTCCCAGAGTTGCACGGGCGCTCACATGACATGACCACCTCTTTGTGTTTTAATGAGGCTCTTCTGGAATTTTCTTTGAGAACCACTGCTCTCGCCAGAAAGGATCTGCCAGAAACACGTCAATTGACCTGTGACAGGGACAGAGCAGAAACAGAAAATGCTAGAAATGCTCAGCAGGTCGGGCAGCATTTGTGGAGAGAGAGAGTTAACATGCTTTCTATGCATGCATGTCTCTAACATGCTTTTTTCCCATCTTTCAATGAAGTGAAATTGAATTAAGGAAGTAGAATTTGATTAAATTACTCTCATCTGTAAAAAAAAAGCATCTGACCCAATTTGTATCTTGCCTCGTTTCACCAAATGTATCAGTCTAAGCGTGAAAAACAGAATATCCAGTTTTGCTGGGGCTTATGCAATTGTAATTGTCCTATTACGGCCAGGTGAGGAGGGTGTCACAGGCTCCCGTCTTGCCCCTTCCTTTTATTTTACCGCAACAGGGTTTATTCCATTTTTAAACAGTGGTTGTGCTTATCACCTCAGTGAGTGTTTTACCTTTTTTCTTCAATGTGATAGTGAAAGAACCAATCGGTCAGATTTTCTTGAGTTTAAACAAGAAAGAGGTAAGTTTATTATACTTAACACTCTAACCCGATATAAAAATACTAAAAATATGCTATACATTCACATAGACATTCATACGAAAATCACACACACACACAAATAGATTACAGGAGGAAAAATAGGTTTGGTGGTTGGATTAAAGTTCAGAATAAATGGAATTTAAATACAATCTGTAAATCCAATAGTCCTCGGCTGAAGCTGTATTCTTGAAGTCCTTGCTGGTCAAAGTGTATTTTGGCTGGTTTGCATTGCTCAGGTTTTCCGGAAGGCACAATCTGTAGTTGGCTCTCATTCCCTGGTTACTGGCTGTAGCGGTCTGTAGGCTTGGAGGATCCCCCAGTGGCAGACAGTTTTCACTTGATGTTTTCTGGAGAGAGAGACAGGGGAGCAGCAACCTTCTTTGCTGCTCTACACTCAGTTACTGCTTATCTGTGTGACAAAACATTCATGTTCTTCGAAATGAGCAGACAGTCACATGGTTCTCTCACTCCCCTTTGTTTTTAATGAGGTCCAGAGTCTAAAACCAAAACTTCTCTTAGGTGGAATAAAAACAGAAAGTCTCGAAATTCTCAGCAGGTCAGGCAGCATCTGTGGAGAGAGAAGCAGAGTTAACGTTTCAGTTCAGTGACCTGATGAAAGCTCACAGACCTGCAACATTACTCTGTTTCTCTCTCCACAGATGCTGCCTGACCTGCTGAGTATTTCTAGCACTTCGTTTTTATTTCAGATTTCCAGCATCTGCAGTAGTTTGCTTCTCTTAGGTTGGGTTGGTAGCTTTTACCCCCTGGAGGGACGTCTCCATTTATGAATACCTCAAGATGGTTTGGAATGTCCCGCTAACGAGGGTGATCTGGCTAATCTACTCAGTTAGCCAAGGCATTGTTCTGGCTGGGCTTCTTGTTAGACTTTTTAACTCTTGTTCAATCTCCTAATATTTCAGATGTAAATGGCAGTGGCCAGCTTGGCTGCTGATTTTTAAAAAAAAGTTACTGTAGGTTTTTTTTCATTGTCTAATGTAAGTTTCCAACTGATGAAACTAATATTTCCTATTTGGCATATAGAGTTTTCCTGAGAGTACTATGTAATTGCTGTTAAGACCACTCCCCACAACCCAGGTTACACTGTCATATAGTTAAAGATTGTGCAATATAGTGTTATGACCAAGGCAGGAGTAATACACTGTTAATTCAGTCCCACAACTCCACAGGTCACAGCATATTTGTAAAGTTTCCCACCTACCGGAAATTAGCCAAATTAAACACTCTATTTATCCCCTAGAATAAAGCATACCAAACCAGGTTTCTTTAAACAACAACAAAAATTAACTATTAATAAACCGAGTTTTAAATGATAATGAGATAAATCAATATGTATGAAAAGATTTTACAACTCTTTATTCTTCCTAACCCTCATGCACACCCATACATTCAAACACTAACGGTAACCAGTTTTAAAATGATGTTTTTAAATTTGAACTGTTTCTTAGGAATAATTATAATAACTGGGTTATGTCCGGTAGGATATTTTCAAATCGGTGAGGTGTCCCAGAGTCGAAAAATCAGATGCAACTCGAAATCTCTCCAGGCAAGTTTGATAGACAGTCTGTGATGGATAGTCATTCAAGGCAATTTGTCTGCAGCAGGCATCACACAGCTCTTTCAGTAACCTGTTGTAGCAACAGAGTCTACTTAAATTTTAAAGTAGCAGTCTAACAGTAGAACATTTCTTGGGACTTCAGGAACTTCCAAAAACACAAAGGTAACAGGACTCACTGAGGCAGAGATTTTCCAGAGACTGAAGACAAAGGAGCCTTTCTCCACAGAGAGCAGCAACTCCTCTTTCTCTGGGCTTTCCCTCTCCAGGGGTCTCTTTCTCCAGGGGTCTTTTCCCCTCTCCAGGCAGAGCACAGCCCCAAATCAAATGTAAAATTCCTTTTTTACAAGAGAGACAATCATTCCTTCCAGGGAGAGTTCTTTTTCTGGTCTGCAAACCCAGGTCTCCATCAGCAACTGGCTTCTAATTGTTCACAGCTCTTTCACACTGCAGAACTGAAACTTAAAGCTTTCAACAGTGACCAAGTCACAAGACAGTCGTAAAATCTTCTGTTGCTTGGATACGAGTTTACAGCCTGCATACTTCAAACACCAAGTCAACATTCAGTCACTGTTTACAGAAAGTCCTTTTTCTCTCAGTCTTAAAGGTACACAGACCTTTTAGTATTTTTTAAAAAACAAAACTCTCGTGACAACAGGCACAGTCCTGTCTGTAAGATGCTCAGACTGCTTATAGGAGTGACCACTACTGTTGTACCTGAAATATCTAAGATACCCCAACACTTCTAACAGAAACATGTTTTAAGAGCTTTTTATTTTAAAAAATTTTTTATTTAGAGATACAGCACTGAAACAGGCCCTTCGGCCCACCGAGTCTATGCCGACCATCAACCACCCATTTATACTAATCCTACACTAATTCCATATTCCTACCACATCCCCACCTGTCCTTATATTCCCCTACCACCTACCTATACTAGGGGCAATTTATAATGGCCAATTTACCTATCAACCTGCAAGTTTTTTGGTGGTGGGAGGAAACCGGAGCACCCGGAGGAAACCCACGCAGACACAGGGAGAACTTGCAAACTCCACACAGACAGTACCCAAGAAAATCAATCTTATGCCTTCAACGCTCTTATTTTCCTTTAGGCTTTCATGTACAAATGTTTTCTCCCCTCTTCAGTACGACTGATATAGTGTTGGGTATTAGCACAGTTGAAGTTACAAACCCTGTCTGGTTCTGTACAATTACTTGTGTGCTTATATTCAGGGACATGTTTGAATTGTGGCTTTATAGCCACTCCAGGCGCTGCTTCACAAACCACTGACCACCTCCAGGCGCGTATCCATTGTCTCTCGAGATAAGGAGGCCCAAAGATAAGATATTATATTCAGGGACATGTTTGAATTGTCACCTTTTTTAGGGATGCGTCAACTTTTTTTAATCTTTTGGTCAGCCTTTTCTGGTTTTCTTGATCGACATATATATTCAGCACCTTCATTTGGAATGGTTTAACAGAAGATTGATTAAAAATGCATTTATCTCACTATTACTTAAGCTGCAACGATGCACTAAAATCTTGCTGTTTTGCCACTGATGATCTAGGTCATGCAGTGCACGGTTCAGAATCCAAAGAATCCATGACTTACTGACAGCTTTAGCTTTCCTCTTGACAGGTAGATAGGTAAACCACATCACTTGCTCAGAGAGCCCGCTCACCCCAAAGCCATGCAGGTTTGAAGAGGATAGCCTATTCTATACCTGAGTACACCACCTGCTACACAGAAGGCTGAACCGTCATTTCACTGCAAGGATATGAGGGTGGTTGCACCAGGAGATACGCTGGAGCTTAAGCTTGCCTCTGGTATACCAGGGAGTGCTAGAGTTGCACCTCAAAATTGAATGTCAGTCCAGAATGTCAGCAGTAAACCTGACCTCCGTGCTTGCTTCAGAACACCAGGGCTACATGAAGTTTTCAAGATGAATATTCATGATGTTAGATGATGATAGAAGCATTAAAGGCAGCTCCATGGTTTAATGGGCCTGAAACACCGGTTGCTGATCTGATGAAAGCTTATATGACCCATGTAAAAGTGGATTCCTGCCTCCATTCGAGTAACTAAGGTAGCGTTCTTTATGTTAATAGTACAATGGATAATCTCACATTTACCATCGGTTGATGTAAAATCCCCTTAAATATCCTCCCTCAGAGTCAGAAACATGGATCGTGAACAATTCCCATATTACATGATCTTAGAGTGGAACTGATACCAGTTGTGGGAAAAGCGTCATTGTTTGTGCTACCTTATCTTTGGGTTGAGCGGGGAATAAATTAAAACCAAACTTATTGGGGAAATAAAGAAGAATTGGGTGAACTCTCATACCAGCTGTGTCTTAAGGATTTATTATTGTTCAGCTCATTAGAGATCTGAATATTTTACAGATTGTTCAATATTTTATATCTAGTCATACGACAGCCTGTGGATGGTTCATGTAAACATTTACATAATCAGTCTAGACTTACAGTAGCTAACGTATATAAAACTGTTCGGGATGTGTCTGGGTTTTTGGCATCTGGTAATTTACTGTTTTCAGAGATAATTTCTCTTTCTGTCTGAAAATATGGTCCTCCCCTTTAATTAGTCTAGTGGCCTATTGGCCCTGAGGAGCCTCCTTTGGGATCTGTAACAGTGACCTGCAGTGATTGTTGAAAGTCTTTGTCTGTAAGAGCAGCAAGTGTTCAACAAAGCCTAAGATGTTTCCAGTAAGTGTGCATGCTCCATGGGGAGTTCTACTTTATAGTCCATTTTGGGAGGAAGAAGAGCTGCAGAATTTGATCAGCTGACTAAACTCAATTCTTATTTAGGTAGAATGAAGATAATCGTACACAGTGGTGCTCAGTGTCTGTGATTAACCCTCCTACATTTCAAAGTACTTCTGGTGCTTGTGTGTTGAAATATTCCACAAGGAAATGGTCAAAGCTACAATATATGTGGCATGTCACACAGTTTTTTATATTTTCTATTGCAAGGTGTTCTAAATAGGAACAGTCATATGTTTGATTTGGCTAGGGAGCAGAACGAGGGCTAACGAGCAATAGCTTTAAGTATGTGGAGGAGTTTGCTTATATTCCAATTAAGCTGCCTTTCTGTCAGGTGCTTGATAACTGCTCTCTGCATTCCCCTGAATGGCTGAGTGGCTTGCACGCTTAGAGCTCACTGCTATCTCCAGAATCTTCTCTGAAACCAGCTGCTTCAAGGTTGAGCTAAGAGACGTAGTCACTGTTCTTTTTTTTATCTAATTAAGCTTTTCTTTCCCCCTCCCCCTCCCTGTGCTGCTCTTTTTTTTTCCTGACTCGGCTGTTTGCAGGCAATATTTAAGCATTGTTCTCTGGCTTGTCCTATTTTTTTTTGTTTTGTTTGCTGATTTGTAGGTGAATGGATGGTCTTCAAAAGAAAACAGAAAGGCCAGAAACTTGCTTAATGTGAGGGGGTTTACACTTAATCAGCTGGGAGGAGAGGACCATGGCCGTGCAGCTTGCCCCTGAACCTGCTTTCAGTTTACTTACGGTAAGTGATTCTGCTGAACTGACACATATTCTACACTGCTGTGATTTCAACCAGTCTCTCAAGATTTGTCTTTTTTTTTGCTCCTGTTTTAGGTTTGCCATAAGCAGTGCATAAGTAGGTACTTCATTTTGTCTTGCAATCTGGTCGAGTAATGAGGGGATGAAATTCTGTGGCTTTAGGGTATAAATAAGTAAGCAAGGGCCTGTGCAGGGTTCTCCAAGCGAAGAAGATGTCATCATTTCTCAGGGGAGTGCACAGTTACACATCCTTAACAGGATGGGTTCATTTGACATGCCCAGTAAGCTGTGTAAAATAGATGCTGTGTAACAAGAATATTATCAGCATTTGCAGTATGTTACTACAGTTCTTTAACGGCCTACCCATGTCCATATTATTCGAAAGGTTTTGTTTAATTTTTGAATGATAAATTGCTACGATTCTGCTTTTCACTTCGTAAGGGTGTGTGTGTTTTGAAGTTTTTGCAAGAAGCAACATAACAGTGAATGATATCATGGCTTAAAAGAGGCATTCCGACATCACTGTGTGGATCGTTGTTTACACCAATGACTAATAAATTATCCCTTTGTTTTGTTCGAATAATCCATTCTTAATTGTCTTACTGATGAAGGGCTTTTTAAACAAAAAAAGACTGACATTGTGTTTACTGCAAGGAACAAAGTAGTTATTATGGCCTGTGGTAGCAGACCCAGAATGGGGTATCCACATGATGTCATGTAATATATCTTGAATATTGTGTTGACTTGAATATCTACTGTATTGTGTGACTGATGTTAAAAACAAGATAAAGTGCACTTGACACAGTATGATATTTGATATTTTCCTGCAAGCAAACAGACACTCTGATTATTATTCTAATCTGACGCTGTGCGAGAGGCAATAAAGGACATGGCAATTGTGGAATTAATTTGGCTCAAATTCTCATCTTAACCGCTGGCAAATGCAAATGTGTATGTGGGAGCTTATTGTTTTGTTAGATCACGGTAGAGGTTAGGAATGGAGATAAACTACTGTTTCACAAAGTGCCTGGAAATGCCACCCTGTTAGAACCCCATGGCACCAACTGGTGGTATGGCACCAGTCGCTTTGTACTGAAGCCTTTGAAATGACAGTTGGACCAAAATAAAAGCCCAGTAGAATTGAACGTTACAGTAAGAGCTATGACAATAATGAGGCACCTATTAAATTGCCATCTGTTTCTGCCCAGAACAGCTGCAGAGCTGATAGACTGTACTGATTTGTCATTTTGATTTTTACAGACATTAAAGACATTTAACAGCAGGAATCTGTGACTCTGTCTCATGTGTATACAATTCCCTCCTGTACGCTAGAGACGCAAGTCAGCAGTTCACAGCTCTACAGTTAATTTGGGTGACCGAGGTCAATGCTGGTTTACAAAGTGGATTGGGAAAAGAGGTTGAAGAACTAAACTTAAATTAAAGTGTTTTCCTCCTGTTTGCCTTTTCCCTCTTAGCTTCCACTCCCATCGCCGAATGTGGGATGTGCAAGACTGAACAGAGGCATTGGAGATTCTGACCGGAATTTTATCCGCACTTTGGAGATGGACTGGGAGGTGGGAATGGTGGTAAGATGGCAGTGGAAGGAATCGGGGGGGGGGGGGGATAGACTGATGTGTTCCCGCCGCCACGGGATATTCCCAGTGGCAGTAACAGCAGCGGCTCAGCTGCTCGCCGACTGAAGGTAGGCGGCCAATTAAGATAATTAATTGGTCTATTGACAGCCATTTTACCAGGATGCCAGCAGTTCCTCAACATCGGAAACGCCCATAGCTAGACTACCAGCTACATCGAGGCAGCCTCCCAGCAGCTTTTCAGGGAGTGGGGCCTTCCTTTCTGGAGACTCCATGGCCCATGCAGGGGCCCACCTGAGGCAATGGTCGTCCCTAACACTGCTGCTAATGGGTTCACCCCTCCGATCACGGGGTCTTCCTGCCTGACCCAGCACGTCAATATATTTTCTGCTGGCCTTTGAAGAGCGCCTCACGCTGGAGGCGCCTCTCCTTCCCCTCGCAGCCTCAGAGCTGCTGGCCCTCTGATCGGACGACGGTGCGGAGAGGCAGGCTGCCATCCTAAATGCGATGGCCTTTTAATTGGCCACCGCTGGTAAAATTGCTGCCATAACCCCACCATTTTCCCACGGGAGCTTGGAACCTGAATTGGGATGTTGACACTCTCAGTGTGAGAATAAAATCCCAGCTATTGTTTGTATCAACTGGGGAATGTACTTCTGAGTTACAGAAATACTCCTGCTGTTGCCTCCTTCCCTATTCTGTCCCCCTACCCAAATGATGGAACATTACATTTTGCCTCACAGCTCCAGGGAGCCGGGTTTAGTTCTGGGGACTGCCTGTGTGGAGTTTGCAAGTTCTCCCTGTGCCCGCGTGGGTTTTCGCCGGGTGCTCCGGTTTCCTCCCACAGCCAAAGACTTGCAGGTTGATAGGTAAATTGGTCATTGTAAATTGCCCCTAGTGTAGGCCGGTGGTAGGAATATGGGATTATTGTAGGGTTAGTATAAATGGGTGGTTGTTGGTCGGCACAGACTCGGTGGGCCGAAGGGCCTGTTTCAGTGCTGTATCTCTCAATAAATAAAATACACTGTGCTCACAGAGCTGGAGGATTTCACATAAGCTTGGTAAAGGAAGTCAAGTTAGAGTGTGAATTGAAAGTGAGATTCAGAAGCTATGGCTGGGATTTTATTGGCATGCAGCGAGTCCCTATGCCTGGGCCAAATATAGGTCCTGAGTCCATGCAGGTGCACGACGGGAACACGGCGGCAATTTTACTGGGGCAGCTAATTCAGAGGTTGCCACCCCATTAAGGACAGCGACCTGACTCTCCAAACTATCACTGATAGAAGTCGCTGCTGCTGTGGCTACAAGGGGAGGAGAGGGTGCCTCCATGTTGAGAAATATATTGATGTGCCAGGACCAGGCAGGTAGGCCTCTGTGATTGGATGGGTGAGCCGCAGGGGTGGCATTGCCGCTGGTGGGCCCTCTGTTGGCCATGGAGCTTCTGGAAAGGAAGGCTCCCCCACCCCACCAGCCCCAGAAGGCCATTGGGAGGCCACCTCAATATAGCTGGCAGTCTCCCCGTGTGGAGCTTTTCCAACGCCAGTAAAATGCTGGCAATAGGCCATTAATTACCTTATTTGCTGTACCCACCACTGGGTGTATTCCCAGTGGTGGTCACACATTGGGCTTCCCTCCTGAATCCTTCCATTGCCATTTTACCACCACTCCCACCTCCCAGCCTGTCTCCGACGGGCTGGCAAAATTCAGGCCTCCAGTGTTGTCAGAGAACCGTATTTATTTTCTCCTTGGATTAAGACAGTGTGCCTTTAAAACAGGGAGAAGCTTTTGGATTTCTGAGGCATAGTGTGCCAGCTGCACTTGTTACTTAGGCCACAGCAGGAGAGAGAGAGGGGTCACATCGTATAATGTTTCAATTTGACTGTGTGTAAAACTGGCAAAAACTAGACTGAACCAGCCACCAGCGAGATGTGCTACTAAAGAAAAGAGCTGTCTATTCTCTCTCAGCAGAAATTCTACAAGGCGCTACAGGCCATGTTAATTGCTTAAGGAGGAAAAAAGTCCTTTTTTTTTTGAAGAGACCATTTGTATTGCTGAAGGCAGCAAAACTCCTTTTCTTTACTTCCAAGCTGGGAAGTATTTGCTTCAAGATTAAATCTTTCTTGACTGATTGTGTTTTCTGGAATTCACCCGTGGTCTTGATGCCGGCTGCAGCCGAAGTGTTTTGAATCTACTAAGACTATTTCATCAAATCCGTGTGGAGACTTTGAGTAGCATTTGATTATTTTCAAATTAGAATACCACATTCATCGGGAACGTAACCCATAAAGATGTACTTATTTATTTATTCTTCAGGGACAGCTCATTTTTAAATACATCTTTTTTTTAAAAAGAAACCGGTTAACTATAATTTTAGAATGTGTGTATGAATGGGGGAGTTAGGTCAAAATAAGAAGTTATAAGGTCTTTAGACATAGGTTTATCTTAATAGTGTTTAAGATTTAGTTTTAATAAATAGTTAATTAGTTGTTGTCTAAAGATACCTGGTTTGCTCTGTTTAATTCTGGGAGTTACTAGAGTGTTTAATTTGGCTGTTTTCCGGTTGGGTGAGAAAACTTTAATATGCTGCAACCTGTGGAGTGATGGGACTGAATTGACGGTGCATTGCTCCCACCTCGGTTGTAACATATTTTAATTGTGTGTCTCGTCCGTGTACAGAATCAGATTAATTGGTGGGCTCACGTTTGGAATCATATTAATTGCTCGTTTCTGGGACAATATATAAATTGAGGTCTTGCGTCTGGCATCATATTAATTGCTGTGGCGTCTGGGATCATATATAATGGAAACTCGATTGTCGGGATCCAAATCTAATGGCAATTACACAAAAAATATAAAGGGAACCAGGTTTCTTGTATAAGAAGCTACAGTCAATATTATCAGAATGGCATTAGCAGTTGCAGCAGAGTTTCTGGGAAAGGAGAATGTTTCTGTCGGTGATTTAATAACTTTAAGAATAAACTAAAAGGATTGGCGGCAAAATTGGGGTTAGAATTGAAATCAGGTGCCAAAAAAGCAGTGATATTTGATGTAATAGTCAAGATAGTAAGTCAGACAGTGATGCAGTGGAATTGGCTAGAATTCAGTTGGAAACGAAAAAACGTGAGCAGGAACAAGAGATGAAAAAACTTAGGTTTCACCAGGAAACAGAAAAAGAAATAGCAATAAGAAAACATGGACTTCAGAGTGAAAGAGAAGAGAGGGAATTTTGTTTTAAAGAGATGGAATGAAAACAAAGAGGTGGTCTTGACTCCAGGGAAAATTCTAGTCAGGAAGAATTTGAATTCAGCCCAGGACCCAGCGAAAAGCTGTATAAATTTTTACAAGCTCCTCCTAGGTTTGAGGAAAGGGACGTGGGAAAATTTTAATAATATGCTGCGACCTGTGGAGTGATGGGACTGAATTGACAGTGCATTGCTCCAGCCTCAGTGGTAACAATGTCAATCATTCAGTCTGTGCTCAAAAGAAACATTCATGTCATAATTCAAACAAATATATTGCAATGATTTTCTTTATCCATCTCTACTTTCTCACTTTTCCTGTTTCACTCTGGGGCCAATTTTACCCCCCCCCCTCACCAACCCAGTGGTAATGGTGTAGGTAGGAGGGGGCTTTAAAGTTGTGGGAAAGCTGTTAGGATTTGCTCCACATTCCATCCCCCACTACCTTGAGTTTGGGCATGGGAAGGTCATCCATCCTGGGGGGGGGTGGAATGTAATTTAAATGGCGATGTCATGTCCTGATTTACGTCAATGTTGCGCACGCCGGCGAATTCAAAAATTCACACCCACACATCATCACGAAATCTCACACAAGGATGGAATTTTATGCCGCCCCAGCGGGTAGGATGGTGGCATGGGGGTGGTGTAAAATGGAGCGGCAGGCTCCCAGAGGCCTACCCGCCCCGATTCCGCCTCCGGACAAGTTTACTTAATGGCCACCTAAGGGCCTTCGCCCGCCTCCACGGGTATTTTACCCGTGGCAAGCGGGTGTGCTGATAGCGTGAAAGGCCGCCCAGCGATAGCTGCCGGCATTTCCACACCCCGGGGGCGGGGGGTGGGGGGGCATGGCTGTCGGGCACGGGGTGCCTGATTGAGGGCTGCCCCCGCCTCCCAACTCACCCCCAGGATCCAAGACACCCCACCTCCCCCCCAAACGACCACCCGAGCCTCACCAGGGCACGACCGATTCCCCCCTGGTGAGGCAACCCAAACTTACCCACTCTCTCGGGTCCATGGTGTTGGCTGGGCTGCAGTCCCAGCAGTGGCCACTGCTCCCGGTGGCGCCGCTGAGATGAAGAGCTGCCGGCCCGTTGATTGGGTGGAAGTCCCACCTCGGGACAATTAAAGCCTGGGTATCCGTAAAATACGGGACGGATCCCCAGGCTGGGCAGAAGCGGGTTCATCACCGACATTTACGTTGGAGTCCGGCTCCCGTCTGCGCACTGTAAAATTCCGGCCACAAGCACAAATGAGCTCATGTTCAGACACATCACTTCATTCGCAAACTGCCGAACTTGTTCATGCTGTCACTCACACCTGCACTCAAAGGTTTTATTCCAAAAAATATTTTTTTTCTCAGCATCTTTGGTAATTTAACAGACATCAGTCCTCCCCTTTCTGATCTTTCATGCCTTGTGCTCGTCTCCATACCCAATTCATCGGAATACCAACAACAAACTCTCACTGCCAGACTGTGAACCTTTCTGGCACAGGAAATAGCAGGAACAAGTGACAAATATAATTCAAGTCTGGCTCGATCTGGGTGTGGATAATAGCAGAGTGTACAGTTCAAGCTCCGGTAGAAAGACCAGGTCAGGCAAGAGAACAAAAGCCATTGATTTATATTTCAGATGATCAATATTCTGAAATGCAGTCATTCTTGTGATGGACAGAGAGGATTAAAACATATGAAATAGGAGCAGGACTGGGCCACACAACTCCTTGAGCCCGCTCTGACACTTAATAAGTGAAGGCTGCTTTCTTTGGCCTCAATTCCACTTTCCCGCCCTTGATTCCCTTAGTGTCCAAAAATCTACTGATTGCAACCTTGAATAAACTCAGTGAGCATCCACAGCTCTCTGGGGTAGAGAATTCCAAAGATCCACAACCCTCTGAGTGAAGAAATTTCTCCTCATCTGAGTCCGAAATGGCTGATACCTTATCCTGAGATTATGACACCGAGTTCTAAACTCTCCAGCCAGAGAAAACAGCCTCTTAATATCTACCCTGTGAAGCTCTCTGAGAATCTTATATGCATCAATGAGATCACCTCTCATTCTTCTAAAGTCCAGAGAATACAGGCCCAGTTTCCTCAATCTCTCTTCATAGGACAGCCTCTTATTCCAGGAAGCAACCTAGTGAACCTTATTTGCACCCCCTGTAAGGCAAGTAGGTCCTTAAGTCGTCTTCTTCTTTGGCCTCCTTGTCTCGGGAGACAATGAGTAAGCGCCTGGAGGTGGTCAGTGGTTTGTGGAGCAGCGCCTGGAGTGGCTATAAAGGCCAATACTAGAGTGACAGACTCTTTCACAGGTGCTGCAGAAAAAATTGGTTGTCGGGGCTGTTACACAGTTGGCTCTCCCCTTGTGCTTCTGTCTTTTTTCCTGCCAACTGCTAAGTCTCTTCAACTCGCCACACTTTAGCCCCGCCTTTATGGCTGCCCGCCAGCTCTGGCGATCGCTGGCAACTGACTCCCACGACTTGTGATCAATGTTACAGGATTTCAAGTCGCGTTTGCAGACGTCTTTAAAGCAGAGACATGGACGGCCAGTGGGTCTGGTACCAGTGACGAGCTTGCTGTACAATGTGTCCTTGGGGATCCTGCCATCTTCCATGTGGCTCACATGGCCAAGCCATCTCAAGCGCCGCTGACTCAGTAGTGTGTATAAGCTGGGGGTGTTGACCGCCTCGAGGACTTCTGTGTTGGAGATGCGGTCCTGCCACCTGATGCCAAGGATTCTCCGGAGGCAGCGAAGATGGAATGAATTGAGATGTCGCTCTTGGCTGACATACGTTGTCCAGGCCTCGCTGCCATAGAGCAAGGTACTGAGGACACAGGCTTGATACACTCGGACTTTTGTGTTCCGTGTCAGTGCGCCATTTTCCCACACTCTCTTGGCCATTCTGGACATTGCCCTATCAGAATCTTACACATTTCAATAAGATTATCTCATTCTTCTAAACTCCAACGAGTATATGATCAACCTGTTCAACCTTTCTTCATAAGTGGAAGCCTTTCCCGTGCGCTTGTTGATTTCTGCATCTAGAGACAGGTTACTGGTGATAGTTGAGCCTAGGTAGGTGAACTCTTGAACCACTTCCAGAGCGTGGTCGCCGATATTGATGGATGGAGCATTTCTGATGTCCTGTCCCATGATTTTCGTTTTTGACCTAACCATCAGCCTCAAGATCCTTAAGTATGGAGACCAAAACTGTTGAGTTTGGTTGAAGTGGAGCTAAATTATCGCTGGCTGAGAGGTGAGATCGAGTGGGATAAGACAGAGTTGCTAGCTTGGATGTAGAGGCGGAGTGGGGCCTGTGGTGAGCACGCACGCTTGAATGGGAGGGGCGATTAAGAAAGGCCAAAGCAGAGAAGTTGAGCAGCTCAAATCCTGGCTGCTTGGAAAGAAGAAAAAAAAGTAATTGTGAATAAAAATAACTGCGTACAGTTTTGATCTCCAATATGGAGGGACATATTTGCACTGGAGGCAGTTCAGAGAAGATTCACTAGGTTGATTCCTGGGATGAAGGGGTTGTCTTATGAAGAAAGGTTGAACAGGTTGATCCTATACTCATTGGAGTTTAGAACAATGAGATAATCTTATTGAAATGTGTAAGATTCTGATAGGGCTCAACAGGGTAGATGCTGAGAGGATGTATCCCCTTATGGGGGAATCTAGATCTTTGGGGCACAGTTTCAGAATAAGAGGTGGCCCATTTAAGACAGAGATAAGGAGGAATTTCTATTCTGAGGGACGTGAATCTTTGGAATTCTCTTCCCCAGAGAGCAGTGGAGGCTGGGTCATTGAATATATTCAGGGCTGAGATACTGATTTTTGAGCTATAGGGGAGTTTAGGGTTATGGGCACACGCAGGAAAGTGGAGTTGAGACCAAGATCAGATCAGTCATAATCTTATTGAATGGCAGAGCAGGTTCGAGGGGCCGTGTGACCTACTCCTGCTCCTAATCCTTTTCTTAGGAATGCTGAAAAAAGCATTAAAAATAGAAAGCTAAAAATAAGAGGTGGAAAATTAAAATTGACTACTTATGTATTCTTGTGACCTGATTGGTTAGGTGTGGCGTGTTTAGTGTGAACCAGTGGGATCTGCTTGGTCCTTGATGTCAGTTGGTTATCATGCATTAATCAGTAGCATCAGAGGCTCAATGCAATAGACACACAGTCATAAAACTTTGAATAAAATAGATGGATAATGTATTTTTTTTTTAAAAGCTTAGACTTTAGTGTGTATCACAAAAGCTTAAGTAATGATTAGATCAGTTCAGATCAGTATGTTGACTTGTGTGATCTGACCAACGCCAGCAAAGGCCAGTGAGTCTGAGTCTGTAGGGTTGTTGATGGTCACGTTTGGAATTTTGTGTGCAGTTTCAGACAAAATTGTGGCAGTTGGATTTCAATGTTGGCAAATGTGAGGTCATTCACTTCGGACCTAAAGAGGATAGAACCGGGTACTTAATAAATGGTGAAAAGCAAGAAAGGGTGGAGGTCTAAAGAGACTTGGGGGTCCAGGTACTCGGGTAATCAAAATGTCAGGAACAAGTATAGAAAATGACCGAAAAGGCGAATGGATTGCTGGCCTTTATATCTAAAGGGGGTAGAAATGATGTATTAGCTATATAATGTCCTGGTTAGACCACACCTGGAGCAATTCTGGACACCTCACTTTATGAAGGTTATATTGTCCTTGGGAACGCAGTGTAGATTTACTAGAATGATATCTGGACTCTTAAGGGTTAAATTACAAAGAGAGATTATGCAAACTAGGATTGTATTTTCTGGAATTAGAAGGTTGAGGGTTGATTTGATCAGTTTTTCAAGATATTAAGGGGAACAGAGAATGGAGATAGAGAAACTATTTCTGCTGGTTGGGAAGTTTAGACTTAGACATAGGTCTGTCTCTAATTCTTTCACTTTCAGGAGTGAAATTAGGAAACACTTTTACATGCAAAGGGTGGGAGAAGTTAGGAACATTTTTCAAATGTGAACTGATACATCAGTTGTGATTTTCATGTCTGAGATTGATAGGTTTTTATTTATCAAAAGTATTGTTACCAAAATGCTGCTATTTTTAAATTTTTTTGATAACTTGGCTTTTAAAACTGAAAAGGATTCCATCAATGCTGGCCTTTTTTTAAAAAAAAAAGAGGTCTTCGGATGGTATTTTGGACTTGGTTTGTAAACAACCTTTACTGGAAGTCACCTGTCTTCAGATAAATACCCAGCAGGGACTTTTTGACTTGGGGGAGATGTTGACCGAGAAGTGACAGGTCAAGATTTATAGGGGTTCGGAGGCTTGACTCTTGAGATATTGTTTTGGTTTCGCTTTGGACAGTGTTTTAAAAGGAGTTAGAGAAAACCAGCCAGGAGAGCAGACACCATCAGCACCAGGAGCTCAGAAAGCAGATTTAATTGCAGTAATAGTACAGTATTTGCAATTGGAAGGCGGCAAACCACATTATACAGTTGAATTATCTAAAATTTAGTTGCAGATGAGGTAGCTTGAACTTGACAAAGAAAAAGAAATAGAATTAGAAAAACTTAAGCTTGAATTTGAAAGAGAAAGTGAAAGAGAAGGAAGGGAATTCGCATTAAAAAAGATGGAACTGAGACAAAGGGTTGGTCTTGACTGCAGGGAAAATTTCAGTGGGGAAAGATCTGACTCCAGCCTAGGACCCAATGGAGAGTTGTTTAAATTTGTACAGGCCCTACCAAAATTTGAGAAAAGGGGCATAGAGGCATTTTTCATTTCTTTTGAAAAGATGGCCAGACAGATGAAGGGTCAAAGGAAAGCCGGACACTGTTTATGCAAAGCAGGTTGATTGGCAGAGCTCATGAAGTTTCTGCCATGCTTTGTGAGGAGGCTTCTGCAGATTGAGATGGCAGAAAAGGCTATTCTCGCTGTGTATGAGTTCATCCTTGAAGCTTACCAGCAGAAAGTTCCGACACTCCGGAGACGGTCTAGGCAGACTTGTATGAATTTGAGAGGGTAAAGCAAATTAATTTTGATTGTTGAATGCAGGCACTAAAGGTGGAAGCCATGTATGAGAACCTTGGGGAACTAATTCTCTTGGAAGAGTTTAAAAATTCCCTCCCTCCAGCAGTAAGAGCCCATGGAGAGGACCAGAAAGTTTCAAGGGCCAGACAGGCAGTGGAAATCGCTGATGATTTTGAGCTTGTTTATAAGCCCAAACCCTTTGTTTGTCACCCCCACAAATCCTGAGAAGGATAGAAGGTGGGAGGGTGAAAAGAAGGCAAGTAGCCGGAGACAAGAAGGGACAGCTGGGAATGCCCCGGGATCTCCTTCTCAGGCCAGAAACGAAGGCGCTGGAAGGAAGTGAGGTCTGAAATCCTAAGTGTTATCATTGTCACAAGGTGGGACACCTTTGTGCAGAATGCTGGAAGTTGCAGGGTAAACCCATGGGACTTATGGAGGTACACAAAGCCAATGCAGAGAAAGGGGCCTTGACGAGAGTATGACGGATCAGGCTGTAGCTCTGACTACGACTGTAATGCCAAATACAAAAACCGTTTGGGGACGTGAACAAGATACCAAGTGTTATAGGGAATTCTTGTAAAAAGGAAAAGTAACTCCATATCCCTCAAGTGAGGCAGGTAAGTGTATAATTATATTGAGGGATACAGGCACCACCCAAACTCCTTTGCTGGGAAAAGACATAACTTTTCCACCAGAGAGTGCACAGAATGCCAAACTTTTAGTGAACGGTATTGGCGGGGCGTATATACCCGTACCTTTGTATCCGGTGCACCTAGAGTGTGACCTAATGTCTGGAATGGTAACTGTAGGAGTTGTCCATAGTTTGCCTGTGGACGGAGTTGACCTAGTCCTGGGGAATGATTTGGCTGGAGCGAAGGTAGTAGCTTCTCCAGTAGAAACAGAAAAACCAAGTGAAGTCAGAGACAGAACAGTTGCAGGGAAAGGTTCCAGGAATTTTTCCTTCATGTGTAGTGACCTGAGCAATGGCTAAACAAGTTACATTGTCGCAGGTAAAATTGGCATCACTGTATGATAGTTGAATATCTGAAACTTCCTTTGGGGATTTGTATAATCTGAAGGAAATGTTTAATAAGTCTTCTCTGATCAAGGCTCAGCAAGCTGATCCAGAGTTAATAAAGTGGCACCATCGGCTTCAACAAACTGAGGCAAAGGGAGTTCCAGAAGGCTACTATATTAAAAATGGGATTCTGATGAGGAAGTGGAGACCTCCTCACAGACCTGCGGACAAAGTGGTACCACCCAATCCAAATCCAATAGTGGTACCACCCAAATATCGCTGGAAACTATTGAGGATAGCCCATGAAATTCCCATAGTGGGAGATGTGGGGATCTGGAAGACCCAACATTTTTACCGGCCAGGTCTTTTCAGGGACGTGGTGCAGTTTTGTGAAATGTGCCATGCATGCCAAATTATGGGAAAACCGCACACTGCCATAAAACCGGCACCTCTAATTCCCATACCAGTTATTGAGTAACCATTTGGTAGGATGTTGGTAGACTGTAGGACCTTTACTGAAAACAAAAGCAGGACATCAATATATACTCACTATTATGGATATGGCTACTTGGTTCCCAGAGGCCATTCCCTTGAGAACAATTTCTGCTAAGGTAGTGGTAGAGAAGTTAACCCAGTTCTTCACTGGATATAGATTACTGTTTTGAGATTCAGTCAGATCAAGGTTCCAATTTTATGTCCAAAAGTTTTCAGGAAGTTGTGGGTAATTTTGGTGTAACACAGTTAAAGTCTTCAGCATATCACCCGCAGACACAAGGAGCTTTAGAAAGGTACCATCAGACCCTCAAAACAATGATCAGGGCATACTGTCAGGAATATGCCCATGATTGGGATAAAGGGCTAGATAGAATTTCTTTTGTTTGCCACTAGGGATTCACCTAATGAGTTGACCCGGTTTTAGTCCTTTTGAATTAGTTGATGGACATGAGGTAAGTCCTCTAAAACTAATTAAAGAAAGGTATTTAGAACAGTGGGGCAAATCTTCTGTATTAGATTGTTTCCGTGTTCACGAGAACCTTAAAAGTGGCTCAGGAACATCTTAAACCTTCCCAAACAACCATGAAGAAATGGGCAGACAAGCATGCCGGGACCCGAACATTTCAACGAGAGGATAAGGTGTTCGTATTACTGCCTTTACTGCTGAAAGCACGGTTCAGTGGTCCATGTAAAGTGGTCAAAAGAATTGAAGTAAATTATTTGATTGACACCCCAGATTGCCAGAAAAAGAATCGGCTGTGTCACATTAATATGTTGAAACAAGATCATCACTGGGAGGAGGATGAACAAGGACAGGTATGTCAGGTAGTGGGGACAGTGAAGGATGAAAGGGATAGAAACATAGAAAATAGGAGCAGGAGTAGACCATTCGGCCCATCGAGCCTGCTCTGCCATTCATTATGATCATGGCTGATCATCCAACTCAGTAACCTGTTCCCGCTTTCCCCCCATACCCTTTGATCTCTTTAAACCCAAGAGCTATATCTAACTCCTTGAAAACGTACAATGTTTTGACCTCAACTGCTTTCTGTGGTAGCGAATTCCACAGGCTCACCACTCTCTGGGTGAAGAAATTGCTCCTCATCTCAGTCCTGAAAGGTTTACCCCATGTTCTTAGACTATGACCCCTGGTTCCGGACTCCCCCACCATCGGGAACATCCTTCCTGCATCTACCCTGTCAAGTCCTGTCAGAATTTTATAGGTTTCTATGAGATCCTCCCTCACTCTTCTGAACTCCAGTGAATATAATCCTAACCGACTCAATCTCTCTTCATACGTCAGTCCCGCCATCCCAGGAAACAGTCTGGTAAAACTTCGCTGCACTCCCTCTAAGTGGCAAGAAAGGCCAATTCTAGAGTGACAGACTCTTCCGCAGGTGCTGCAGATAAAATTGGTTGTCGGGGCTGTTACACAGTTGGCTCTCTCCTTGCGCTTCTGTCTTTTTTCCTGCCAACTGCTAAGTCTCTTCGACACTCCACGCTTAGCCCTGACTTTATGGTTGCCCGCCAGCTCTGGCGATCGCTGGCAACTGACTCCCACGACTTGTGATCAATGTCACAGGATTTCATGTCGCGTTTGCAGACGTCTTTAAAGCAGGGACAAGGACGGCCGGTGGGTCTGATACCAGTGATGAGCTCGCTGTACAATATGTCCTAGGGGATCCTGCCATCTTCCATGCAGCTCACATGGCCAAGCCATCTCAGGCACCGCTGGCTTAGTAGGGTGTATATGCTGGGGATGTTGACCGCCTCGAGGACTTCTGTGTTGGAGATGCGGTCCTGCCACCTGATGCCAAGTATTCTCCGGAGGCAGCAAAGATGGAATGAATTGAGACGTCGCTCTTGGCTGACGTACGTTGTCCAGGCCTCGCTGCCATAGAGCAAGGTACTGAGGACACAGGCTTGATACACGTGAACTTTTGTGTTCTGTGTCAGTGCCCCATTTTCCCACACTCTCTTGGCCATTTTGGACATAGCAGAGGAAGCCTTTCCCATGCGCTTGTTGAATTCTGCATCGAGAGACAGGTTACTGGTGATAGTTGAGCCTAGGTAGGTGAACTCTTGAACCACTTCCAGAGTGTGGACGCTGATATTTATGGATGGAGCATTTCTGACATCCTGTCCCATGATGTTCGTTTTCTTGAGGCTGATGGTTCGGCCAAATTCGTTGCAGGCAGCCGCAATCCTGTCGATGAGTCTCTGCAGACACTCTTCAGTGTGAGATGTTAATGCAGCATCATCAGCAAAGATGAGTTCCCTGATGAGGACTTTCCGTACTTTGGTCTTCGCTCTTAGACGGGCAAGGTTGAACAACCTGCCCCCTGATCTTGTGTGGAGGAAAATTCCTTCTTCTGAAGACTTGAACGCATGTGAGAGCAGCAGGGAGAAGAAGATCCCAAACAGTGTAGGCGCAAGAACACAGCCCTGTTTCACGCCACTCAGGATAGGAAAGGGCTCTGATGAGGTGCCGCTATGCTGAATTGTGCCTTTCTTATTGTCATGGAATGAGGTGATGATACTTAGAAGCTTTGGTGGGCATCCAATCTTTTCTAGTAGTCTGAAGAGACCACGTCTGCTGACGAGGTCAAAGGCTTTGGTGAGATCAATGAAAGCAACGTAGAGGGGCATCTGTTGTTCACGGCATTTCTCCTGTAGCTGGTGAAGGGAGGACAGCATGTCAATGGTGGATCTCTCTGCTCGAACGCCACACTGTGCCTCAGGATAAGGAGACCAAAACTGCACACAATCTTTTTTTTTGTTCATTCATGGGATGTGGGCGTCGCTGGCCAGGCCAGCATTCATTGCCCATCCCTAATTGCCCTTGAGAAGCTGGTGGTGAGCTGCCTTCTTGAACAGCTGCAGTCCATGTGGTATAGGTATACCCACAGTGCTGTTAGGAAGGGAGTTCCAGGATTTTGACCCAGCGACAGTGAAGGAACGGCGATATAGTTCCAAGTCGGGATGGTGTGTGACTTGGAGGGAACTTGCAGGTGTTCCCATGCATTTGGTGCCCTTGTCCTTCTAGTTGGTCGAGGTTGCGGGTTTGGAAGGTGCTGTCTAAGGAGTCTTGGTGCATTGCTGCAGTGCGTCTTATAGATGGTACATACTGTGCGTCGGTGGTGGAGGGAGTGAATGTTTGTAGATGGGGTGCCAATCAAGCGGGCTGCTTTGTCTTGGATGGTGTCGAGCTTCTTGAGTGTTGTTGGAGCTGCACCCATCCAGGCAAGTGGAGAGTATTCCATCACACTCCTGACTTGTGCCTTGTAGATGGTGGGCAGGCTTTGGGGAGTCAGGAGGTGAGTTACTCACCTCAGGATTTCTAGCCTCTGACCTGCTCTTGTAGCCACGATATTTATATGGCTACTCCAGTTCAGTTTCTGGTCAATGGTAGCCCCTAGGATGTTGATAGTGGGGGATTCAGCGATGGTAATGTCATTGAATGTCAAGGGGAGATGGTTAGATTCTCTCTTGTTGGAGATGGTCATTGCCTGGCACTTGTGTGATGCGAATGTTACTTGCCACTTATCAGCCCAAGCCCGGATATTGTCCAGGTCTTGCTGCATTTCTACATGGACTGCTTCAGTATCTGAGGAGTCACAAATGGTGCTGAACATTGTGCAATCATCAGTGACCATCCCCACTTCTGACCTTAAAATTGAAGGAAGGTCATTGATGAAGCAGCTGAAGATGGCTGCGCCTAGGACACTACCCTGAGGAACTCCTACAGTGATGTCCTGGAGCTCAGATGATTGACCTCCAACAACCACAACCATCTTCCTTTGCGCTAGGTATGACTCCAGCCAGCGGAGGGTTTTCCCCCTGATTCCCATTGACCTCAGTTTTCTAGGGCTCCTTGATGCCATACTCGGTCAAATGCTGCCTTGATGACAAGGGCAATCACTCTCACCTCACCTCTTGAGTTCAGCTCTTCAGCATGATTTCCCTTTCATAAATCCATACTCTCTCTGCCCGATTCTACCACTGTTCTCTAAGTGCTCGACTATAAAATCTTTGATAATGGACTCGAATTTTCCCCACTACCAATGTCAGGCTGACTGGTCTATAATTCCGTTTTCTCTCTACCTCCCTTTTTAAATAGTGGGGTTACATTAGCTACCCTCCAATCTGTAGGAACTGTTCGAGTCTATAAAATCTTGGAAGATGACCACCATGCATCCACTATTTCTCGGGCCACTTCCTTAAGTACTCTGGGATGCATACAATCAGGCCCTAGGGATTTATCGGCCTTCAGTCCCATCAATTTCCCCAACACTATTTCTCTACTAATACTGATTTCCTTCAGTTCCTCTCTCTCTCAAAGCCCTGTGTTCCCCAACATTTCTGGTATGATATTTGTGTCCTCCTTTGTGAAGACAGAGCCAAAGTATGCATTTAGTTGGTCAGCCATTTCTTTGTTCCCCGTAATAAATTCCCCTGTTTCTGACTGTAAGGGACCTGCATTTGTCTTCACCAATCTTTTTCTCTTCAGATACCTATAGAAACTTTTACCGATTTTTATGTTCCCCACAAGCTTGCTCTCGTACTCTATTTTCCCCTTCTTAATCAATCCGTTGGTCCTCCTTTGCTGAATTCTAAACTGCTCCCATTCCTCAGGTCTGTTGTTTTTTCTGGCAGATTTATATACCTCTTCCTCGGATCTAATGCTATCTCTAATTTCCCTTGTAAGCCATGGTTTGGCTCCCTTCCCCGTTTTACTTTTGCACCCGACAGGAATAAACAATTGTTGCAGTTCATCCATGCACTCTTTGAATGTTTGCCATTGCCTTTCCACCTACATCCCTTTAAGTACCATTTCCCAATCCGTCATAGCCAACTCGCGCCTCATACCTTTGTGGTTCCCTTTACTAAGATTCAGGACCCCAGTCTCAGAATCAACTACGTCACTCTCCATCTTGATGAAGAATTCTATCATATTATGGTTGCTCACCCCCAAGGGGTCTCGCACCACTGGATTGTCAATTATTTTTCTTTCATTACACAATACCCAGTCTAGGATGGCCTGTTTTCTAGTTGGTTCCTTGGGATAGTGAGGATGAACCAGAAGGAGGCCTAGACAATTCTCAAATTGAACACCCTACTATCCGGTTAGCTAATACTGAATTGTTGGGGAGATTAGACACTATGCTTTCATATTTAGATGCAGAACAATGAGAAGAGCTCACAAGGCTGTTCACAGCATTTAAGAGTCTGTAGGGATCAGCCAGGATGTACAACCTTAGCCACACATGATGTGGATCTAGGGGAATCCCTTCCTATAAAACAGCATCCTTATGTTTTAAGTCCAGAGAAACAGGCCCAGGTAAAAGCAGAAATCCAATACATGCTGGAAAACCACCTAGCTGACCCTAGTCAAAGCAGTTGGAGTTCCCCAGTGGTGTTTGTGCCTAAACCTGAAGGTTCAACTAGATTCTGCATTGACTACAGAAAGGTTAATGCAGTAACAAAGGCAGACGCCTACCCAATTCCTCACTTGGAAGACTGTGTTGACAGTGTGGGCAGTGTCATGTTTCTTAGGAAAATAGATTTGTTAAAGGGATACTGGCAGGTACCTTTAACCCCCTGAGCTAAGGAAATATCGGCCTTTGACACACCAGACGGTCTTTACCAATACCGAGTTGCCATTCAGGCTAAAAGAAAATGCCCCAGCAACCTTTCAGAGACTAATAAACCAAGTGGTAGCCAGCGTTCCTAACTGTGTAGTTTACCTTGATGATGTGCTGGTAGACAGTGACACTTGGAAGGACCATTTGGAATAACTAGAAGCTCTGTTTAGAAAATTACAATCGGCTGATTTAGTGATAAACCTTGCCAAAAGTGAATTTGCAAAAGTCAGTGTAACTTACCTCTGACATGTAGTGGGACAAGGTCAAGTGTTGCCAAGAACAGCAAAAGTACAAGCATTGGTGGAGTTCCCCACCCCTAGGTCTAAGTGAGAAATCATGAGGTTCTTGGGATGTGTGGTTTCTACTGCAAGTTTGTACCAAAGTTTAGCACTACAGCTGCTCCACTGACAGATTTGCTACAAAAAAAGAAAATCAAGGTAGTGTGGTCAGGGGAGTACCAAGCATCTTTGGAGAGGCTGAAAGCCATTTTGATTAATGAACCAGTGTTGACTGGTCCAAATTTCACTAAGTCCTTCAAGGTAGCAATTGATGTTAGTGACCTGGGGGTCGGTGTAGTCCTGTTACAAGACAATGGATCAGATATAGACAAGCTAGTGGGATACTTTTCCAGAAAGCTAAATCGACACCAAAAAAGATATTCAACAGTGGAAAAAGAAACCCTTGTTTTATTATTGGCTCTTAAGCATTTTGAAATCTATGTCTGCCACGACTACAGAGATTCTGGTATATACTGATCATAACCCCCTAGCCTTTTTGGAAAAATTAAAAAACCAGATGCCAGGCTATTCTGATGGACTTTACTATTGCAACCATATCACTTAAAGATTATCCACATTGTGGGGAAAAAAATAATGTAATTGCGGATGCTTTGTCTAGGATTTAACTTTGCTTTGAGTTATCTGAGTGCAAAGATGATACAAAGCAGAACTGTATTGGCTACAGGCAAAGAGTGAATGAGTATGAATGTGAAAATGTTTTAAAATATTTTTCATCTTCTGTTTTTGTTCCCATTCTTTGTAATGAAATGCATTTGAAAATAGATTCCATAGTTGCTGGACTAGGTGTTTTTTTTTAAAAAGGTGTCATCGGAAGGTCTTTTGGACTTGGTTTGTAAACAACCCTTACTGGAAGTCACCTGTCTTCAGATAAATACCCAGCAGGGGCTTTTTGACTTGGGGGAGATGTTTAAAGAGAAATAACAGGTCAAGATTTATTGGGGTCAGGAGGCTGGACTCTTGAGATACTGTTTTGGTTTCACTTTGGACAGTGTGTTGGGGTTTGGACAGTGTTTTGAAAGGAGTTGGAGAAAACCAGCCAAGAGAGCAGTCACTCTCTTTTTCATCTCTTTGAAAAGTCTGGCAGTTTTTCCATCTCTTTTGAGAATCAAGTGTAAGAAATAGAGATCCTGCTGCATTTCTCCTGGAAAGCCTGCCAAACTGATCTTCAACGTCGCCTGAAAAGAACTGTTCCAGAAAAATCCCAGTGACAGCTGACAACTTTCCATATATATTTTTTTTAATTCAGGAATTAGCAAGTATTTGGCCAAAGTATTTTTTGTCTATTTTTGTAACACAGCTCTAAAGAGAAAATCTCTACTTTTCGGTTAACCAGTGCGTGTGTGTGTGAGGGGCTAAGGTAAAAAGGGAACTTCCATATTTCAATCTGTGTTTTAATGCTTTGCTTCATTAATGGTTAAGCATTGTTTTATAATAAAATGATGATTTTGTTTATTAAAGAAACCTGGTTAGTGTATTTTATTCTGGGATAAAGAGTAGAGTCTACATTTGACTATATCAGTAACTGGGTAAACATTTCAATATATGTTGTGACCTGTGGAGAAGTGGAACTAGAAAAAACGGAGCACTCCTCTCGCCTCAATCAACAGTATTAAGGGATCCAGGGAAAAGTTGGATATATGCAGTTAGATCAAAGATCAGCCACATGATCTCATTGAAAAGCAAACAGTCTTGAGGCACTAAATGGCCTCCTCCTGTTCCTGTTATCCTACATACTATTTTCAGATTTATTGAAATATTGAGGTGGGTTTAGTGAACTTTGATAAAGAGTGAACACGTGACGTGATGCTTTAAGGTACAAAGGAGATTCACAAAGCTAAAATTCTTTATTAGACAAAAGGAAATTACTGAGACATGGTCATGATTTTATAAATAATAAAAATGGAGAATATACATGTAAGCAGAGCAGGTTCTATAACCTCGAGAGAATGTTTGAAAATCCAAGGAAATTCTAAATCTCCCTCTCATGCCTGTTATGTAAGAAATTTCATTTCACAGAGTGACATTGAAGAAACATTAATATTGCAGTAATACCACTCATGCTAGGGTTAGTTCCATTGCAATATTTACTTAATTGAACGAAACACTTGAGAACAATTTTAAGTAAAGAACAACGCTGTGGTCTCTGTCTTTCCTCTTTCCATTTGCTGTTCTGTTTGTACTGTTTTATCTTTGTTGCTACTTTATATCTAACCTGTTTCACCTATGCTCTGTCTTCAATTGTGGAGACTTTTTCTCTATCTTTGGGTCCAACTATTGATTTAGGAAGTCTGCATTACATCATTTAAAAAAAACTGCTCACTCCCAAGACTGCTTTTTTTTTTTACCCTTCAGCCAAGCCAAGGCTGTATAGTCTAAAGATTGAAATGTTGTCATACTCGTGACCAGGCTAAATGTTTTGGTCCATTTTGAAGCGTTGCTTTAGTGAGCCTGAATTATCTCCTCATGCCTGGACCAAGTGACTCATTTATTGTGCTTGGACTGTGAGTGCAGAACTTCAGGACTCCAGCGTTAAATTATCCAGTCTTGTGAATGTGAGATTAGTGATATTTTACCTCCGATTATTAGATGCATGAAACAAATTCCCATCTAAAGCAGTCAAAGCTATCAATTTATGCCTTTCATTAGAGCTGAAGGAATGTCTGTTTGGAGCAGGAAGAAGGTTCAGAGGAACATGAGAAATCGGAGCCACTTGGCCCCTTGAACCTGCTCCACTATTAAATAAGATCATGGCTGATCTGATCTTGGCCACAACCCCACTTTTCTGTCTGTTCCTCCTTACCCTTGACTCCCCTATAGTTCAAGAAACTATCTATCTCAACTTTGAATAGATTCAATGACTTAGTCTCACTGGCGTAGAGAATTCCAAGGATTCACAACCTTCTGAGAGAAGAAATTCCTCCTCATCTCCATCTTAAATGGGTGACTCCTTATTCTGAATCTAGTTCTAGATTTCCCCTTGAGAGGAAACATGCTGTCAGAATAAGGATAGTTAGAGATAGAAATGAAGATCTGGAACCAGGGAATTATCATGCTAGGGAATGCAGCTGATTGAGATGTACATTGTGGGGCGATGGTTATACAGGTAATCGGGATTTTTCTTAACTAACCCTTTAGTGGGGCAGGAGGAAGTTTTGCTGAATCCTTTCTTAATAGGGTAGAGAACAATCAAGAGTCGAACATGTTATCTGTGGAGAGAGTTGCTTTTTGGTCTGGACCGCCTTTCCTCATTCTGTGATTTTCTTTTTGAGAGAAATAGCTATTCCAGTTGGTCACTGTGCTCACAGGGAATTCTACCTGTCCTTTCACTGGCGATAGAAAAGTCTCATCTGATTAATAGGTGTGTAGAGAACACAAGAGGCACTGTTTTTAACACTCTGTTCAGTATGAAACAACTAGATAAGAAATAGGAGCTGAAATAGGTCCTTTGGCCCTTTAGAGCCATTCACTAAGATCATGGTTGATCTACCACAACTACACCTTCCTTCACTATCCCCATATTCCTTAATTCCCTTAGTAATCAAAAATCTGTTGACCTCTGTCTTGAATGTACTCAACGACTGAGCATCAACAGCTCTCTGGGATAGAGAATTCAAAAGATTCACCACCCTATGAGTGAAGAAATTTCTATGGTTCTGGGTAGAGTTGTAGACAGTACATTAAAAATGTTTTTTCTTAAAGTGCTAGCCATATCTTTGCCAGTAGCTTCTCCCTGCAGAACAGCACGGATTCTTTAATGCAGGAAATGTGCTCTGATTGCTAACCCATAGCTTCAATTTGTTTTCCATCATTGCATACAAACAATAAAATTGAGGTCAAATAGGACATTTAATATTTGCAGACAGCTGCCATGAGTAGTGATTTCTCATTTGCACCACTGTTTAATGGTATATTGGCAGTTGCTGAACGCTTGGACTGTGCCAACTTTAAAGCCTGTTTACAGTCTGCGCACAGCATTTTACGACAAAATTAGTGATTCAGTACCAACAGATTTATCCTGCAGCCATTATATTGTGACCTGAACATTGGAGTAAATATTGAAGGTCTACACAGGGAGAAAGTAAGATTAAGAATAAATTTAATAATCAAATGTAGAAATCTGAAGTGTTGGAAGTTGTTAAGCATTTGAGTTGAAGGTAGGTTAATGTCCTTCATTAGAAATGACCGAGAAATTGATATCTTTTGCACTTGCACAATGTGGTAAAGGGGGAAACTGAGAATTAATAAACACTGGATATAATTTTCTGCTTGCAGTCACTGCACTGCCCGTGTTAAGTGGACTTGGTTAATCCTTTAATTGTTCTGATGTCATTACAAATCTAATTAAAGATTGCTTTTTGATACCTGAGGTGAATTTTCTGTTAATTCTCCATTATCTGGGGTTTAGGCTTGCACTTTAATAATAAAGTAAGATGGGATGCATTTGAGTAAGAACTGCATTGATTGACAAATGCTTCCTGCATTAACTCTTAAAACGGATGATGTCATCTAACCAGTCACTGAGACCTCAAGTAACATGAATCACTGTTCTGTGCCTTGGGGAGTTGTGCTGAGAAATATAAAACATGCATGCAAGTAAGATTAGGAGCCCATTACATTTCTAGTGAGTCAGAGTCATGCACTATGAGAATAATTAGATATGAATTTAGATTAACAATACATGGCATGATTGTGCAATTGCGTAAAGGTAAACTTTCAGCCATATATTCTGCATGAAAACATAGATTAGATCTTGACGTATTCCTAGAAACGTTACATCGCTGTGTCTAAATTTTTGTATGCACATTATTATTGCATTGCTTTGTATCCAGACAAAGGATCCCTTTCTCTTGAGGTAAGCAGCTGCACATTGCAGTACTAATAGGTTAAGTACTACCATTTGTGACAAATACTTGGTTCAGAATGATTTAGACATTGATGAGGTTCCTCCATGATGTACTTAAGATCCCTGAATGGTAAATTGGGTAGTAATGATCTTTGAAACTGTCCAGGGCTCAAGGATTGAATCACATTGTTTTTGCAATTGTTAAATTAATTTATTTTTAAGAAGAAAATGGAAAAAGGCTGAAAACAAAATTGTGCGGTAACCGATTTGTAGCTTCAGCTCCCTGTAGCTTTCCTTTGGGGCGTAAATCTTATTTAGTTAAAATTGCAAAAACTTTTTTAAAAGGTACTGAAATGATGTTGTCAGATGCTAACCAGCCAAACGCTTAAACACGCTTAGCTGCAATTCTTCTGTTTGCTGTTTTTGTACAGACATGAATCTAAATGGGTCAAAATAGCAAAGCGATCAATTTTAGACAAGCACATTAGGTGCTCGTTATTATTTCAATGTAATTTTAGGTCCATGAAACTGTAAGTGTATAGTTAATTAGTCTGCTAGCAGTGCAGCTCCAAACAGACCCTTTCGAGTTTCTTCTTCAAAAGCTTGTTAATAAAAGTTACATATCAGTTCTGGAAAGCCATTTGAATTAAATGACTCATAGATTTAATTCTTCAAATACTGTTAATATTCTTTCTGTGTGATTAGTGTTATGAATCTTCGAGTGTTGAATGGAGGTGTGGGCCAGTGGTTACAATGATGGTAGATGAGTGAGCTCTGAATGCTGTCTCCTGTGTATGGAAAATTTACTTTGTAATTAATGCAATGCATTCTCCTTTTGATACAACCTTTGATATGTTTAGAATGCCTAACTCAGTTCAGATATATTGTGCTAATGTTTGCTAAACACTTCTGATGAGGAATGACTGAACAGATGATTTTTGATTGAAATATTGATTCGACATGGCTCTGTCTTCTGTTTAGCAGAGAACGCACACTATTAACTCAATTCAGTTTATCTTTCTTTCCAAATGAAATTACATTGGCCAGTGGGCAGGAAGACCATTGACTTTCTCACGTTCCTACAGACCTTATCTGAAGTCGCAGAAATGGTCGTTGCTTTAGGCGTCCTTACTTAGAGTGACTAATTGCAGTTTGTCTTATCCTGTTTATTCTGTGTAGGGAGTCAATAATATATCAATGACACCCCAAACCTGTTCCATGCAAGGGCCTAATAGAACAGCAGAACATCTCTTAGACACACATTTATAACAGATTTCTTGTCACTGAAATTGTTTTTGGGGTGGTAGTGGTTTGAGATATAGCCATTCACCAGAAACTTAGACTTTCAGAGGTTAGGTAATCACTTTTCATTGCACTGAGAATTTATTGATAATCAGTATGTGTTTACTTTTATAATTTGTGAATTGAAGTCGGGTTGTTGATTTAATTGTTTGTGGATGAGAAAAAGGCTCTATCACATCTTGCAGATATGGTGTGAATAATGTAAAAGTACTAATGTCACAAATTATCTGTAGATAGAACTTTGAAATATTTTAAATAAGATAACTTACAGATATGGCTGCTCTTTTGCACAGACAATTCTCAATTTCCTTACAGCTTTCAATACTCTTAAAGAGCAAAGGTGCGATTGGTGATAATGGACACCTGTGTTGCAGAAAACTTGTACTCGTGTTGCAGCTTCCTGAAGCTTGAATCTTGGGCAGTTGGCTGAAAGTAAATGTTAAACTCCTGGACTCACTAGGAACAGCTTCTAGGAAGACTCATTTCTAGTGAGTTTGTGGACCACACGTCTTAACAATTCCTGGTATATTTGCAGCTGACTTTCTGGCAGTTGTTGGGGATCTGACATTAGCTCGATAACAGTGATCACCACCACCTTCGCTGAGATTGGATGGCTTAGTATAGGGCAGAAATTCAATGAGAGTTTTTGTTGTCTGTCTGACTTAGTATTGTACCACACAGAGTGGTTTTTCTGTGCTCTGTGGGCCAAAAGGAGAACATTTATTTGGTGTAATGAATACAAGATTTTCTTGCCAGCATTATTGCACTTGAGAAGGAGGTGGTGAGTCGTCTTCATGGCAAGTAGCTTACTAGACCATTCCAGAGGGTAGTTAAGAATCAACCACATTGCTGGCCAGACCAGGTAAGGATGGGGCCCCGTTCTTTGCAGACAGAAAGAATATGTACAAACATTGCGTCTGTTTCAGCTAAACAAAATAGGTGACAGCCATTCACTGGTTCATTACTCAGGGCAATGCCTTGTCCAATCAGAGTCAAGCTGCCTGGTTTAAATTTTGAAGCTTGGTAGTTAACTGTGAGTCACCATAAACTGGTGCATTCTCCATGGCAACACCTCTACCAATCAGGGTTTACTTGCCAACCAATCAGCACCCTCTTCTCATGCAATATAAGTTGTTGTTTTTCCCTTACATTGGTATTCTTGCGGATTGTCCTGATGAGTGCAAGATGAAAAGCTTTGACAACATGTCTCTATGTTCAGCAACACTCAGGTTCTGTACTACTAAGTGACTAATATGGAAAATGCTAAGCTACTGCAAACAGACCTGGTGCTGGGAGAATGGACCCATGTTTGGCAAATGATGTTTAACTTCGAAGAATGTAGTGTTATGGACAAGGGCAGGTCTAATGCTGGATATACTTAATGCCCTGTAGGGAAAAGACTGGAGCGAGTGGTAAATGAAAACGATCTGGGTGTTATGGTGCCATTCTCTGATGATTCATGACCAATGTAGGGAGCTATCGCTAAAACAAGTGGGTTTTAGATTGAATTCACTGGATAATTCATTATATTACAAAACAAACACAGCATTTTATGACTGTGCAAGAACTTGGACATTAGTAACTATATCAGTTTTGCCTCCCTCATATTGTGGGAATATTGAGGCTTTGGAAAGAGTGAAGAGGAGGGTCACAAAACGAATTCCCACTTTAAAACACATTAGTTATCAGATAAGCTGAAAGAGCTGGAACTATATATTTCAGAGAAGGATGGATTTGGGGAGGTTTATTAAATAATGAGTTTGTGAAACAATTATTTCAACTGGAAAACTTAGAAAGCACACGTCGGATGGTCAGACTTAGCAGTTACATCAGGGCAGAACTAGGTTGGGTGTTAGACAATTCTCCTTTTCCCAGAGAGGAATGGGCTTGAAGAGGCTGTTAGCTTGTGCGATGAATGCTGATTCATTGTATTCCTTCTAAAGAGAGCTGCGCCTGCTTCTGGCTGCAATGGAGATCACCTAGTATGAGAGGTAATATAAATCAGGGCCACTGGTCTCCTGGACTAATTTTGATCACCTTAACGGGTTATAATTACATAGAATATACGGCACAGAAACAGGCCATTCTGCCCAGTCAATCCATGCCAGCATTTATGCTCTACTTGAGCCTTCTCCTGCCTTTTCTCATCTAACTCTGATCATCGTAACCCTCTATTCCCATCTCCCTTATATGCTTACATAGCTTTCTCTTAAATGCATCTATACTGCTCACCCTACCCACTCCCTGTGGGAGCAAGTTCTACATTCTCTCCACTCTCTCTGGGTTTTTAAAAAAAAAAAAGTGAACTTAGGAAACGCTTCATGTAAAAGTTTGTAGAAGTTTGGAACTCTCTTTTACTAACAGTGGTTGATGCTCGATCAGTTGTTCAATTTTAATTCAGAGATTTATAGATTCTTTTTTTGTCAACCAAAGGTTTTAAGGGATATGGGGCAAAGGCGAGTACATGAAGTTAGGTCACAATCTCATTGAATGGCGGAACGGGCTCGAAGGGGCTGAATGGCCTCCTGAGTTTCTACTGTATTCCCTATTTGATTTTCTGATGCAGATGCCATCAATATAAGATAGTCAAGTGGAAACATTCTCTTTGTCTGCTCTTATCCAAACCTTTCATCATTTTAAAGACATCTATTTGATTGGAGGGCTGTGTTATATTCCAGAAAGTCTGTTGGTGAAGGATGATACTGGAGCCAATCTTTACTCAGTCTAGCATTTATTTAGAGTGAAACCTTACAAGCATATACCTCCTAACTCAACAGTTTCAGCAAGTGTCTCTTTATTGTGCTCAAGTGAAAATCCAATTAATGCCCTCCACTTGCATATAATTAATATACCTTAGCAGGTTGGGAGGAAATTTCCAGATTTTTACTTCCCTAATTGGCCTGGATTTTTATCTGTTTTCTCTCTTTCAAACCCTCCCCAGGAAATTACATGTCTCCAGGTGGTGAGGGTGTGTCTGTATTGTGATTCGTACTGCATCACCACTATACAGGACAAGCTAAATGAACCGTTTGGTCTTTTCCGTCCATTATTCTCATGTTCAGAGATGGCTCAGCTGAGAAACAGAAAAGCTCATGAGAGGAATAGTTTTCTGGACCTGGGACTTTAGGCATATTATTGGGATACAGTAAAGGTAGACGTGTTCTGCATCTGATGCACCCCTCAAACGTGAACTGCATGATGCTGGCCACTCGTATCTGTTGCCCGATGCTGATCTTATTGAAGATGAGAAGTCTAAGACAGTGTGCTTATTGTATTGGGATAGGTAACGTTGAAACGTTTTTGGTTTGGCATCCTCCTGAAATACCTCATTGCAACAAGAATCTGGCAGTTTATCGAGATAAATGAATATCAGTTTTACATAGCATGAGTATCTGAGAAAAACCTGCATCAATATGGATTATGTTAGTATTCTGTATGGTTTAACCTGCTCTTCTGCCCACCTCCCATGTAGATACGTTTCTTGGTTCTTTATTGGCTGCATTTTGCAATAGTTCTGTGCCTGAGTGATGCACTTGGGTTGGGAAAATAGTCTGGCAAATCTAATTTAAGAGGACAGATGTGAATTTATAAATAATAGAGAGCAACATCAACACAATTGAGTGTCTGTAATCCTGCTGGTCACAATGTAAGTACTCTTTAGTTGGTCGATGTGGAAAAAAATAATGGCACTGCATGCGACTTGTAAATGTGACCCAGAATGCTCTAAAGTATCCAACCTTTCCTCATATAGAAAGAAAATAAAACTGTGATAAGAAATTGCAACATCCAGGCGATGGTTTTGAATTATATTGCAATTTTCTGAACCACTAAGCAATGTGAAGTAATCACTATAAAGGCTGTGTTTTACAGATAAATGCATGCTTGAGTACATTTACAAATCTTTCCGTGGCAACGGTACACGTGAAATAAAAGTGACTCATGGAACTATTACTTCCAACAAATTTGCATAATTCTGCACATTTTCATATTTGCATTTTGATGTTGCACACTGTTCTCATGGTGCATGATATTTAACACTAGCCTGCAGGGCTGATGGAGACTCCCTCTCTGCTACCTGTCAGGGTCCTATGGGGTAAGAGTTTACATAAGAAATAGGAGCTGGAGTAGGCCATTTCACTCTTTGAGCCTGCTCCGCCATTCAACAAGATCATGTCTGATCATCTACCTAAACTCCACCTTCCTGCACTATCCCCGTATCCCTTAATTCCCTTAGTACCCAAAATTCTTTCAACCTCTATCTTCAAAATACTCAATGACTGAGCGTTCACAGCTCTCTGGGGCAGAGAACATTCACACCATTTGAGTGAAGGAGTTTCTCCTCATCACGGTTCGAAATGGCCAACCCCTTTATTCTGAGATTCCCAGCCAGGGAAAATGTTTTCTCAGCGTCTACCCTGTCAGTCTCCTTCAGAATTTTATGTATTCCAATATGATCACCTCTCATTCCTCTTTGGGCTGTCAGAAGTGGGCATGTGTTTGCAGCACCTGCTTGCTCATAATTCAAGACTAATTAGTTAGTATTTTATTCGCCTCCGCAAAGCCATCAGGAGAATGATTGTGGAAAATACAGAAGTTACAGTGATATAACAAGCTTGAGAACAGGGACGTTTCATCTTCCCCATGAAGTATTGAGAAGTGGTTTATGCTAAAATTGATGCAAAAATTTTTATACCTCCAAACATTGACATCCTCCTGCATCAAAAATGATACATATTTCTGTTAAATATGAACCAAAATAAGTTGTCAAATATTGGGGAGCTTGCATACAAGTGCATTTAAAAAGGAAAGTTGTGCTACTGGCAGGAATCTAGATTTTAACTTGGGCTCAGTTCTAAAGGGGGTGCAGGAGCAGAGGGACCTGGGTGTATATGTGCATAAAAGCATTGAAGGTGTCAGGACAGTTTGAGAGCACGGTTAATGAGCATACAGCATCCTAGGCTTCATTAATAAGGGCATAGAATACAAAACCAAGGAAGTTATGTTAAACTTGTATAGAACATTGGTTCAGCTTTCTGATTATTGCATTCAGTTCTGGGTGCCACAATCTAGAAAGGTTGTGGAGGCATTGAGAGTGTGCAGAAAAGATTCACAAGAATGATTCCAGGGATGAGGAACTTCAGTTACGTGGATAGATTGGAGAAGTTGGGATTATTTTCTTTGGAGAAGAGAAAGCTGAGAGGAGATTTGATAGAGGTAGTCAAAATCATGAGGAGTCTGGATAGAGTAGATAGAGAGAAACTGGTCCCATTGGTGGAGGAATCGAGACCAAGAGGGCACAGGTTTCAGATATTTGGAAAAAGAAGCAGTAGTGACATGAGGAAAAACATTTTTACGCAGCAAGTGGTTAGGATCTGGAATGCACTGCCTGAGAGTGTGGTGGAGGCAGGTTCAGTGAGTGTTTAGGATCTGGAATGCACTGCCTGAGAGTGTGGTGGAGGCAGGTTCAGTGAGTGTTTAGGATCTGGAATGCACTGCCTGAGAGTGTGGTGGAGGCAGGTTCAGTGAGTGTTTAGGATCTGGAATGCACTGTGAGAGTGCGGTGGAGGCAAGTTCAGTGAGTGTTTAGGATCTGGAATGCATTGTCTGAGAGTGTTGTGGAGACAGGTTCAATCGAGGCATTCAAGAGGGATTTGGATTGTGACATGAAAAGGAAGACTTCGCAGAGCTCTAGGGAGAAGGCGTGACAGCGGCATTAGATGAATTGCTCTTTCAGAGAGCCAGCACAGCCATGATGGGCCGAATGGCTGCCTTCTGTGCTGTAACAATTCTGTGATTCAGTGCGTGAAGGCGGGGGGATATTTGAGGGGGGGGGGGGGGGAAACCGGGTGAGTGACAGACTCAGATACTCAGCCATGGAGAGATCGTCACTCCTGGTACTCATTAAGATCAGAAACTGCAGGAATCACTGTCTGGCCAATTGGAGGGGAATTCAGGCAGTTGGAGGCCACTGCCAAGGACCCACGAGAACTGTCCTCGGCACAGCTAACTTCATTGGGAGCACTGGAAGTGGAATCCCCAACAAGGGAGAAGGGAAAGCCGGGGGGGAGGAGTGTCACACAGCTTCCTTGTGGGGCCCGGAGGAGCACATATAAACTCTACATTTTTTTTGAATCCTACCTCATTAATTGTTCTGGTCAGACTGTTGCAAGCTTGTCATTCATGTACTGGTTAAAATGGCAGATGGAAATGTCAACAAAGCCCAATTTACATATTCAAAGGATCCTCGGGTGTCTCTGACGCCTGCTATTTAAAAGTAGCAGTTGGCAAGATCTGTTCAGGAATGGAGTGGGAAATTCCCCCTGCTTCATCTTAACTGCACCACCAATACCTCCCTTCCCCCCCCCCCCCCCCCCCCCCCCCCCCCCGGAAAAATCATCAGTTTTTCAGGGAGTTAAAATTGAGGCCAAGCTTTCATATGCTATGAGTGTAGATTGAGAATTTCGGTTCTGGTATTGTTAGGCCTCACCAAAGTTGCCAAAGTAGCAAACCAGAAATTTGTAACATTACTCCATAGGGGAGGCGGTGGCGTAGTGGTAATGTCACTGGACTAGTAATCCAGAGGCCCAGGCTCTGGGGACATGGGTTCGAATCTCACCATGGCAGATGGTGAAATTTGAATTCAATTAATAAAAGAAGTCTGGAATTAAAAGCTAGTCTAATGGTGACCATGAAACCATTGTCAACTGTTGCAAAAACCCATCTGGTTCACGAATGCCCTTTAGGGATGGAAATCTGCCGTCCTTACCTGGTCTGGCCTACATGTGACTCCAGACCCACAGCAATGTGGTTGACTCTTACATACCCTCTGAAATGATCTAGCGAGTCACTCAGTTCAAGGGCAATTAGGGATGGGCAATAAATGCTGGTCTAGCCAGCGACACCCAAATCTTATGAATGAATTTAAAAAAAATTGTACTCAGCTGAATTATTTTTGAAAAGAAAATGATGCTTCTGTTTGGAATACATATTTCTGTTGCTGTTATAGAGCCTTTTTTACACCAATATATGCCAGCACAGAGATACCACAGTATAACTGCAGTTACCCTTTATACTTACACTGGATTACGCAGGTAGATATATTCAACTGTCGGAGCAGAAACTCGTGATTGCCAAGGGCAAGAATGAAACATGGTCCTCACTACAGCCAAGGGTCAGCGATCTGAGGCTTGCAGTATTCACCTCAGTTATTGCACACACACACAATATCTTGATTAATCCATCTACATTCAACGCAGTTTTTAAAAAAAAAATACAGGATTAGATAGCAATGCTCTTTGCCTTGGCTGTGTTCATTTATATAAAACAAACCTGGACCAATGAATTGCACCAATTACCACCAATTGAAAAATCGCTGCTTTACTGTTTGGAAAACATGTTTTTTCTGCTACATTGTTTAGGGTTAGCCCGTCATCACCATTTCAGTAATAAAATTATTCAGTGTCTTTTGCGATTTACAGAGCCTTTAAGAAAATTGATTTAGTGTAAGACACACAGCAGGTGAATTCATGAAGTTACGACCAGGTGAGAAAGAGGTTTAGGGTTCCCTTTCAGCCTTCATCTGGTTTTACTGCAACAGAGTTTAGTTTTAAACACTGTTTTTTAGCTCCCCCTTGGTGAATCCTTGTTCACCGCTTTCCAATTATAAGGCAAAAAACCCAGCACAAACAGATGATCTTAGGTTGAAAGAAGAAAGATTGAAATTTATTAAATTAAACTCTTAATTCGGTTGACGCTTATGGATACATGACCCGCCCACACACATGCAGATAGAGACAGAAAGAAAACAGAAGTAAAGTGGAAAAGTTTGAGGCAATATCTGAGGAGGTTTTTTCGAGCTCACTGTAGAGTCCTTGATTGTAGGTAGATCTTGCTTTTCGTTGGGGCTCAGTATTCTTCTTAAACCTTGTTCACTGTAGGAGACTTTTCTCTCTTGGGGTTAATGTGTCTTCAGTGGATTTGGAGTTCCGTGAGAAAGAGATGGGAGCAGGCAGACAGACAGGAGGTCTTCAGTCCAGGAGCATTCTGCATTTTGCAGGCTCACAGTTCAAACTGAAGAGTTCAGAAACCTCCAGGTTGCCAAGCAGGGGTTAGTCATATGACTAACAGGTCTGACCACGTCTTGGCTCTGTGTATTGCATCATAGGGAATGGAATGCACTTCCCTGCTTTCAATGTCTGTTAATATGTAAGTGTTTTTCTCTGGCTAAGATCTGGCAGTCCTTGTAACAGGCCTTCTCTTCCTCCCAGCAACAATTTGAAATTTAATGTCCATGTGGTGAAATTAATATGCCTCATTGGTGGCAGGTGGGGACCTGCATGATGGTGAATAAAGTAAGTCTTTATTTTCTAATTTGGTAAAACCGTTGTAGAATTATATTTTAGGATTTGTTCTCAATCTAATACTTCGTGCATTATTTTCTGTTAAATATAAAACCCTCTCTTCCTGTGACAAAACACCTGATCACTTATGTTTACGCTGGGTTACTGGGTTTAGTTCCGATATCCGATTTGACTCTGAGCAATGCAGATATCGCAATATGTTAAATAACCAACTGGTTTATTGAAAGCAGATTACATTAACTATAAAGGCTTTACAGATTTTGGCCCATGTCTTGACAGCAGCCTGTGACTGTGAGACGATTCAAATTGTCTGTCTTCCGGAAGCTACTGCTCTCTCTAGCTCCACTCGGAGGCTTAAGCAAGCAAACACAGTGAACAGACCAAAACCATCAAACTCAGATCAATCAAACACTACAATCACCAGCCAATAGCTTCTTCAGGAGATTGACATTTGATTTAAGAGTTAGAGGCACCAATGCAGACTGTGCCTCTCGCATTTTTTTTTACAGTTTATTATAGGATGTTTAACGATTAATTGTAGTTTGTTTGTGCTGCAGTACTGGAGAAGAACAGGCAATGGAGAAGGATTTTCCTGGTGAGTGTTATTGAAAACACAAGTGTTATCAGTTGCTGTTAATGGTGACAGTTCTGTTCACCAGATCAAACAGCACGCATCCTGATTTAATGGTTATTGGAAGGAGGACACTTCGAGAGCAACCTCCAGGTCCAAAGAGCATCATCTAGGCTCATACATCCAATTCCTTTTTCTAAACCTATATAAACCACTAATTCATGCCCAGCAGGAATTTTGTGTCCAACTGTGGTTGCCATGCTTTAGGAAGGACATGAAGGTTTTGGAGAGGGGATAGGAGAGATTATACTAGAATTATTCCAGGGTTGAGGGATTACAGATATATGGATAGACTGGAGAAGCTGGGGTTGTTCTCCTTGGAGCAGAGAAGGCCAAGAGCAGATTTGATCGAGGTGTTAAAAATCATGAAGGGTTTCGAGGGAGTAAAAATAAACTGTTTCCAATGGCTGAAGGGTCGATAACCAGGGGGAACAGATTTAAAGTAATCGGCAAAAGAAGCAGAGGTGACATGAGGAAAAACATTTCTATGCAGTGGTTGGTTAGGATTTGGAATACACTGCCTGGTGGGGGTGATGGATGTAGATTCAATAGTAGCCTTTAAAAGAGTGTTGAATAAATAATTGAAGGAGAAAAAAATTGCAGGGATTTTATTTATTTATTTAGAGATACAGCACTGAAACAGGCCCTTCGGCCCACCGAGTCTGTGCTGACCATCAACCACCCATTTATACTAATCCTACATTAATCCCATATTCCTACCACATCCCTCCCTTTACTAGGGGCAATTTATAATGGCCAATTTACCTATCAACCAGCAAGTCTTTGGCTGTGGGAGGAAACCGGAGCACCCGGAGGAAACCCACGCAGTCACAGGGAGAACTTGCAAACACCGCACAGGCAGGACCCAGAATCGAACCCGGGTCCCTGGAGCTGTGAGGCTGTGGTGCTAACCACTGTGCCACTGTGATATGGGGTAAGAGTGGGGGAGTGGGCCTAACTGGATTGCTCTTTGATAGACCCGATGCCGACTCAGTGGGCCGAATGGCTGCCTTCAGTGCTGGACTGTTCTTGAGGTTCTATAAGTGTTGGAAATGAGAGACTAGCAACTTGGCTGCTTGTGCCATCCCATGATAAATACAGGACACAACGTTTAGATTCTTGACATTTAATTAAAAACTGAACAATTCCAAAATTAAGCATGTTTGATCTCTGTCTTTAATGTAAATGTTGTAACATGGTTTATTATTTTATGAAGAAGATCAGAGTTGTTACTATCATCCACCCCAGAGATTGGAGCTAGTTTCGAGGAGTTGAGAACTGGTGCAAATCTTTGGAGCTGCCATAAAAATGGAAGTGAAAACCTGTGGGACAAAATTGCCTTTTGTAATTAATTATGCCACAGATGACATTCTGCTTCTTAAAATGTGTAAATCTCAGTAACTGCAATTGTGAAAGAATGTTGGGGTTAGAAATTAACTCTTCAAACTGTGCAGAGGACGTATATGTATTTTAAGCTAGCAGAGACCCGCAAAGGGTTTGCGGTGAAATGAGTATCTTTAATGCAACAGTACTTCTTAAAAATTCCTAGCCCATTCCATCTTTCCCATGCCAACCCTCGTGCCATATCCATCCCTTCCCTATCTTCCACATATCATCCCCATCCCACCACTTCCTGTGCCATCTCCATTCCCCCATTCCATCCCTTCCATGCCATCCCATTCCATACCTCCCCGTGCCATTTTCTTCTCCTCCCGTGTCATGCCCCCTCCTTCCCATGCTGTCCTCCCCCCAATCCCTTCAGCCAGGGTAACTTTGTTCTTGAGCTCCCCTTACCTTCCACTGTTCTTTTCCTCCACCAACCAATGAAACCTGCGGACAGACAAAAACTGCATATCATTACTATTATAGATAGTCCTTTATTGCAAAATTCCTTTTCCTTCCCTCACACAACCTTCTATGGAATGGCTGGCGGGAGTACAGTCCAGTACAAATTGCTTATCAGACCATCACATCTGCCATATCTTGTAGAATTTGTTCCTTCATTTTGTCACTGAAAGCCTGTGGTATCAGTGTGTCACATTAAGTGGTCTTGTTGCTATGTATAAAGATTACTTAACAAAGGAAGCAGGCATTCTGCCACTCTATTTAATTGGTGTTATTGCAGAAGATGTACAAACATGGCCTTTGTATGATATAAATGAGTGAAATTGGATTTTTATTGATTACATTTCTTCAAACAAAATTGCTCAGATATCTGAGTAATTTATTTTGCTCAGGGGTTATGCGGAACCATAAGCAGGAGGTGCAAAAAAAAAATCACGAAAATCTTGGTGTGTTACAGTTTTTCCATTCTCCTCTCAAGAAGGTGCCCAATTACCGAAGGAAAGTCATATTTGCTGTTGTAGCTTTGCTCTGAACTACCCATTTAGATTGTTTGACAGCGATGAGTGACTTACGACAAGTCATGTCCCTACTTTGTCAAAAGCCATAAGTAAACATGATATGTCTTGTATTGCAGATGTCTTGTCAAAAAGACCTGCACAATTTCAGAAGGTATTCATTATTTAGTGTCCTCTCTGCTACATAATGAAAGAAAGACTTGCATTTATATAGCACCTTTCATAACCTCAGGATGTCCCAAAGGCATTTACAGCCAATAGAATACATTTTGAAGTGTAGTCGCAGTTGTAATATAGAAAATGTGGTAGCCAATTAATGCACAATAAGCTCCCACAACCTAAATATGATAACGGCCAGATTATCTGTTTTAGTGATTTCGATTAAAGGATAAATATTAGCCCCAGGACATGGGGTATAGCACTGCTCCTTTTCTTCGACATAGCAGCCATGGGATCTTTTACATCTACCTGAAAGGGCAGACAGGGCTCGGATTAATGTCTCATCTGAAAGACAGCACCTTCGCCAGTGTAGCACTCCCTCAATAGATGGCTAAATGTACCTAACTAAATTCATCAGCTTTTACATTCTGGGGTCATTATTGTAAATGTCACAGTTCGATGTGGTAATCATGTAATCTGATAATTAATACGTTTATTTTGTTAGCTAGGTTACAAAACCCAAGGTGGGTGTCATGCAGACCCCCACCTGCCAAGATCGAGTCATATTAATTTTGCCATATGAACATTGATTTTAAACTGTTGCTGGAGTGAAGAAATGACCTGTTTGAAGATCACCAGACACGTGGCTGGAAGAACATTTGCATACTAAGAGACAGTGCATGGAGAGACAAAAGAATTACTCCCTGAACCAATTAACCCAAATGGATCTTGATCACCAGACATTAAAGGTGTAAGGAAGCGTGTTCCAGGCCCTGCTAAGATGATATAATCCACAGAGCCAGGACTGGTTAAACCAGCTGGTCACATGACAAACTGGTTGGTCCAGGTTTTTTTGAACTAGCCACAAGACAGTTTGAATTCAGAAGGCAGTGTGCAACTGAACAGTGACTATAATTCCATAAGTTTTAAGGTACTTGTGGATAAGGATAAGAGTAGTCCTCGGGTGAAGGTGCTAAATTGGGGGAAGGCTAATTATAACAATATTAGGCAGGAACTGAAGAATTTAGATTGGGGGCGGCTGTTTGAGGGTAAATCAACGTATGACATGTGGGAGTCTTTCAAACGTCAGTTGGTTAGAATCCAGGACCAGCATGTTCCTGTAAGGAAGAAGGATAAGTTTGGCAAGTTTCGGGAACCTTGGATAATGCGGGATATTATGAGCCGAGTCAAAAAGAAAAAGGAAGCATTCGTACAGGCTGGAAGGCTGGGAACAGACGAATCCCTTGAGGAATATAAAGACAGGAGGAAGGAACTTAAGCAAGGAGTTAGGAGGGCTAAAAGGGGTCATGAAAAGTCATTGGCAAACAGGATTAAGGAAAATCCCAAGGCTTTTTATACGTATATAAAGAGCAAGAGGGTAACTAGGGAAAGGGTCGGCCCATTCAAGGACAGAGGAGGGAATCCATGTGTGGAGCCAGAGGAAATGGGCGAGGTACTAAATGAGTACTTTGCATCAGTATTCACCAAAGAGAAGGACTTGGTGGATGATGAGCCGAGGGAAGGGAGTGTAGATAATCTCAGTCATCTCATTATCAAAAAGGAGGAGGTGTTGGGTGTCCTGCAAAGCATTAAAGTAGTTAAGTCCCCAGGGCCTGATGGGATCTACCCCAGAATACTGAGGGAGGCAAGGGAAGAAATTGCTGTGGCCTTGACCGAAATCTTTGCATCCTCATTGGCTACAGGTGAGGTCCCAGAGGACTGGAGAATAGCCAATGTTGTTCCTTTGTTTAAGAAGGGTAGCAAGGATAATCCAGGAAATTATAGGCCGCTGAGCCTTATGTCAGTGGTAGGGAAATTATTAGAGAGGATTCTTCGGGACAGGATTTACTCCCATTTGGAAACAAATGGACTTATTAGAGAGAGGCAGCATGGTTTTGTGAAGGGGAGGTCGTGTCTCACTAATTTGATTGAGTTTTTTGAGGAAGTGACAAAGATGATTGATGAAGGAAGGGCAGTGGATGTTATCTATATGGACTTCAGTAAAGCCTTTGACAAGGTCCCTCATGGCAGACTGGTACAAAAGGTGAAGTCACACGGGATCAGAGGTGAGCTGGCAAGATGGATACAGAACTGGCTCAGTCATAGAAGACAGAGGGTAGCAGTGGAAGGTTGCTTTTCTGAATGGAGGGATGTGACTAGTGGTGTTCCGCAGGGATCAGTGCTGGGACCTTTGCTGTTTGTAGTATATATAAATGATTTGGAGGAAAATGTAGCTGATTTGATTAGTAAGTTTGCAGACGACACAAAGGTTGGTGGAGTTGCGGATAGTGATGAGGTTTGTCAGAGGATACAGCAGGATATAGATTGGTTGGATACTTGGGTGGAGAAATGGCAGATGGAGTTTTATCCGGACAAATGTGAGGTACTGCATTTTGGAAGGTCTAATGCAGGTGGGAAGTATACAGTAAATGGCAGAACCCTTAGGAGTATTGACCGGCAGAGAGATCTGGGCGTACAGGTCCACAGGTTTCTGAAAGTGGCAACGCAGGTGGATAAGGTAGTCAAGAAGGCATACGGCATGCTTGCCTTCATCGGTTGGGGCATAGAGTATAAAAATTGGCAAGTCATGCTGCAGCTGTACAGAACTTTAGTTAGACCACACTTAGAATATTGCGTGCAATTCTGGTCGCCACACTACCAGAAGGATGTGGAGGCTTTGGAGAGGGCACAGAAGAAGGTTTACCAGGATGTTGCCTGGTCTGGAGGGCATTAGCTATGAGGAGAGGTTGGATAAACTCTGATTGTTTTCACTGGAACGACGGAGGTGGAGGGGCGACATGATAGAGGTTTACAAAGTTATGAGCGGCATGGACAGAGTGGATAGTCAGAAGCTTTTTCCCAGGGTGGAAGAGTCAGTTACTCGGGGGCATAGGTTTAAGGTGCGAGGGGCAAAGTTTAGAGGGGATGTGCGAGGCAAGTTCTTTACACAGAGGGTGGTGAGTGCCTGGAACTTGCTGCCGGGGGAGGTGGTGGAAGCAGGTACGAAAGCGACGTTTAAGAGGCATCTTGACAAATACATGAATAGGATGGGAATAGAGGGATACGGACCCCGGAAGTACAGAGGGTTTTAGTTTAGGCAGGCTTCAAGATCGGCGCAGGCTTGGAGGGCCGAATGGCCTGTTCCTGTGCTGTACTGTTCTTTGTTCTTTGCTGTGGCTGTGAAAATTCCCTCGAGAAATCTTGGATCGAGTTCTAGACCGGATCTTGATTTGTCGCACTCAATCCAGGCTGACTCGACACATCGGAAAAATTCTGTCTTCAGAGTTGAAACATGCTTGTCAATATGTTATTTCAGATTCACACCACACATTATGCCAATTTAATTCTTGCCATGAATGTTCCTTGCCAAACCTTACCACAGGATGTAGGAGCAGCTATTGAAATGCATTTCTGTACAACATTCAGTTCACAAGCGAGTCCAATTCTGAGATTTGTTCTAAGTACTTGACTAAATTGGGAGCTAGACTCTGAATAGGTGGCACACTAAACAAAAAGATAATGCAGTGTCAAGGATGTACTACTCCTAGGGGGCGAGAAAGAAGCACATTGCTTTCACAAATTGAAAAAAAATTAAAAGTTGTTGACGGTTGAATAGATACAGAAATGTTACCGAGCCAATTGTTGACAGTTAATGAGGAACCCAAATCCAAAGTGAGAATCTTCATCAATTCAGTCAGGAATCTTTGCCCGTCTGAGTCTAGGTTCCGCATCTGTTGCTTCTCCCTGAGGTATTGCGAGCAGAACAGACAAATTAGAGCTCCTTCTACCTTTTCCCAACAATATACTTCGGTGTTCTCAAATCATCAATATGCATGTTCACATTCTGCCAACTCGTCATTAAAAGACAAATCATCTCGCGCTCACCCTGCTGATTAAAATATCCAATTATTCACCAGTGATAAAAGCAGGATACAAGTGAGTAAAATCATTTGCTTATACGTTAGCTACATTTCTACAACAACTTGTATTTTACATAGCATCTTTAACATAGTAAATCGTTCTACGTTGTTTCACTCGACTATTTATCAAACAAAATTTGACACCAAGCCACATGAGCTTCTGAGACATGTGACCAACACTTGGTTCAGTAAGGTTGGTTTTAACGAGAGTCTTAAAGGAATGGAGATGTTTAGGGAGGGAATTCCGGAGCTTAGAGCCACGGTCATTAACGACACGTGGAGCAACTAAAATCAGGGATGCTCGAGGGAATAATTAGAGGAGTGCAGATATGTGGTGTTGGTGTGGAAGAGATTGCAGAGATGGGGGAGGGTTGAGGCCAGGGAGGGATTTGAAAATGAGAATATTAAAATAGAAGCAAAATACTGCGGATGCTGGAAATCTGAAATTAAAAACAAGAAATGCTGGAACCACTCAGCAGGTCTGGCAGCATCTGTGGAAAGAGAAGCAGAGTTAACGTTTCGGGTCAGTGACCCTTCTTCGAAACTAACAAATATTAGAAATGTCAAAGGTTATAAGCAAGTGAGGTGGGGTGGGGCAAGAGATAACAAAGGAGAAGGTGTAGATTGGACAAGGCCACATAGCTGACCAAAAGGTCATGGAGCAAAGGCAAACAATATGTTAATGGTGTGTTGAAAGACAAAGCATTAGTACAGATAGGGTGTTAACGGACTGAAGATTGAACAGCAGCAAGTACAAACATAAAAAAACAGTGGGTAAGCAAACTGAACAAACGGAGATGAAATGAAATAAACACAAAAAAAAAAGATTGTAAAAAATGTAAAAAAGAAAAAAAGAAAAAATAACTAAAAATAAAAGTAAAATGGGGGGCCCGTCATGCTCTGAAATTATTGAACTCAATGTTCAGACCGGCAGGCTGTAGTGTGCCTAATCGGTAAATGAGATGCTTTTCCTCAAGCTTGCGTTGATGTTCACTGGAACACTGCAGCAATCCCAGGACAGAGATGAGAGCAGGGGGGGAGTGTTGAAATAGCAAGCAACTGGAAGCTCAGGGTCCTGATTGCGGACTGAGCGGAGGTGTTCCGCAATGCGGTCACCCAGTCTGCGTTAGGTCTCCCCAATGTAGAGGAGACCACATTGTGAGCAGCGAATACTGTATACTACATTGAAAGAAGTACTAGTAAATCGCTGCTTCACCTGAAAGGACTGTTTGGGGCCTGGGATAGTGAGGAGAGAGGAAGTAAATGGGCAGGTGTTACACCTCCTGCGATTGCAGGGGAAGGTGCCATGGGACGGGGACGAGGTGGTGGGGGTAATGGAAGAGTGGACCAGGGTGTCGCGGAGGGAACGATCCCTTCGGAATGCTCACGGGAAGGGAGGGGAAGATGTGTTTGGTAGTGGCATCACGCTGGAGATGGCGGAGGATGATCCTTTGGTTATGGAGGCTGATGGGGTGGAAAGTGAGGACAAGGTGAACCCTGTCACGGTTCTGGGAGGGAGGGGAAGGGGTGAGGGTAGAGGTGCAGGGAATGGGTCGGACACAGTTGAGGGCCCTGTCAACCACAGTGGGGGGAAATCCTCGGTTGAGGAAAAAGGAGGTCATATCAGAAGCACCGTCATGGAAGGTAGCATCATCAGAGCAGATGCGTCGGAGACGGAGAAACTGGGAGAATGGAATGGAGTCCTTACAGGAGGTAGGGTGTGAAGAAGTGTAGTCGAGGTAGCTGTGGGAGTTGTTGGGCTTATAATGGATATTGGTAGACAACCTATCCCCAGAGATGGAGACAGAGAAGTCGAGGAAGAGAAGGAAAGTGTCAGCGATGGACCATGTAAAGGTGAGCGAATACCGGAAAAAGAGTACATTGATGACTATCGCTGCCGTTACCTGCTCCCGCCCCGAACTGGAAAACTTTATCAACTTTGCTTCCAATTTCCACCCTTCTCTATTCTTTACATAGTCCATCTCCGACACTTACCTTCTCTTCCTCGACTTCTTTGTCTCCATCTCTGGGTATAGGTTGTCTCCTGATATCCATTATAAGCCCACCAACGCCCACAGCTACCTCGACTACACATCTTCACACCCTACCCCCTGTGAAGACTCCATTCCATTCTCCCAGTTTCTCCGTCTCCGACGCATCTGCTCTGATGATGCTACCTTCTATGATGGTGCTTCTGATATGACCTTTTTCCTCAACCGAGGATTTCCCCCCCACTATTGTTGACAGGGCACTCAACCGTGTCCGGCCCATTTCCCGCACCTCTACCCTCACCCCTTCCCCTCCCTCCCAGGACCGTGACAGGGTTCCCCTTGTCCTCACTTTCCACCCCATCAGCCTCCATAACCAAAGGATCATCCTCCGCCATTTCCGCCACCTCCAGCGTGATGCCACTACCAAACGCGTCTTCCCCTCCCTTCCCCTGTCAGCATTCCAAAGGGATTGTTCCCTCCGCGACACCCTGGTCCACTCCTCCATTACCCCCACCACCTCGTCCCCGTCCCATGGCACCTTCCCCTGCAATCGCAGGAGGTGTAATCCCTGCCCATTTACCTCCTCTCTCCTCACTATCCCAGGCCCCAAACAGTCCTTTCAGGTGAAGCAGCGATTTATTAGTACTTCTTTCAATGTAGTATACAGTATTCGCTGCTCACAATGTGGTCTCCTCTGCATTGGGGAGACCAAGCGCAGACTGGGTGACCGCTTTGCGGAACACCTCCGCTCAGTCCGCAAGCAGGACCCCGAGCTTCCAGTTGCTTGCCATTTCAACACTCGCTCATGCTCACATCTCTGTCCTGGGATTGCTGCAGTGTTCCAGTGAACATCAACGCAAGCTTGAGGAACAGCATCTCATTTACCGATTAGGCTTACTATAGCCTGCCGGACTGAACATTGAGTTCAATTATTTCAGAGCATGACGGGCTCCCCATTTTACTTTTATTTTTAGTTATTTTTTCTCTTTTCTTTCTTTTTTACATTTTTTACAATCTTTTTTTTGTGTTTATTTCATTTCATTTCAGTTTGTTTACCCACTGTTTTTTTTCATGTTTGTACTTGCTGCTGTTCAATCTTCAGTCCGTTAACACCCTATCTGTACTAATGCTTTGTCTGTCAACACACCATTAACATATTGTTTGCCTTTGCTCCATGACCTTTTGGTCGGCTATGTGGCCTTGTCCAATCTACACCTTCTCCTTTGTTATCTCGTGCCTCACCCCACCTCACTTGCTTATAACCTTTGACATTTCTATTTGCTAGTTCCGAAGAAGGGTCACTGACCCAAAACGTTAACTCTGCTTCTCTTTCCACAGATGCTGCCAGACCTGCTGAGTGGTTCCAGCATTTCTTGTTTTTATATTAAAATAGATGTGTTGCTGAATTGGGAGCCAATGTCGGTCAGTGTGCACAGAGGTGATGGGTGAACAAGATCAGAATATGGGAACAGAGTGTTGGATGAGCTCAGGTTTGATGGTATAGGATGGAAGGTCAGCCAGGAGGGTGAAGATTCCCACATTCAGTTACTTATTAATGAATAAATTTCAATAGTTTGTCTTTGGTCACTAGATGGAGCACTTCCCTGCTGATACCGCCATCTCAGTGGAGGGGAAAATGACAAGTGCTCCAACACCTCCCCCCCTCCCCTCCCCCACCGCCCCCGTGCACCAGACACTGCCTGCTCAGCGCTTAAATGACAACCTGACCACAACTGGGGAAGCATGATTGAGATATGTAGCATTGTGGAGTTAGCCAGTTGGTCAAACCTAGTAGCCACAAGACTTCATAGCAAAGTCAAGAGACAAGGGGCTGGATTTTACCTGCCCGCTGGAGATGGACAGGGAGGCAGGAGACCTTGTAAAATGTCATCGGGAGAGGAGCCTGAAACCCACCGCCACAGGATTTTCTCAATGGTGGCAACCCCAGCAACGCAGCTGACCAAAGGACTGGAGGTGGACAGTCAATTAATTGAACACTTCCCACCCCCGCCAGCATTTTACTGGCAATGGGAGTTCCACTGCATGGGTAGACCGTCTGTTAAACCCTGGTGGCCTCCCAGTGGGTTCCCTTGCGGGGCGGGGGAGGAATCTTTATGGCTGCTCTGTAGCCATTGGGGTGACCCCTGGCAGCAATGGCCGCCCCCCCCCACGGCTTCTCTGCCACTGCTGGAGGGGGCTTCCAACCCCCACCCCAATCATTGGTGCCTGTACCGTGCCTTGCACGGTAAATAAAAACTCTGGGAGGCCAACCGCTGTCCTCAATTGGATGACATTCCCGGTGGTGGTCTCTTAATTGGCTGCCACTGGTAAGATGTCACCCAGGGTCCCTCCGCCCGCCCATGTGGGCTCGGGTCCTACTTTCAGTCCCCGTGGGGCTGCCTACCTTTTGGCAAAATTCCAGCCAAGGGTTGAGCTTTTTTGAGCTGTTGGCAGTCATTGGGAAGGAATTGATGAATGATAGGGAACTTATGCTAAATTGTAAATAAGGGGTCATGGTGCCATTTTCAAACAGGCTGACAAAACCGATCAGGCAACCACAGGCCCGTCAGCTTGTTATCTATACGAGGTAAAATATCAGAATTAATTATTGAGTAAAGTTGAGGATTCTCTACGATAATAACCCAGTCAATAGCAGTCAACACAGAAGGGCACGATTGTGTCGCATTCACGTCTTTGACATTTTTTGAGGAAGTAACATGCTATACAGACTTTGGAAAAGCCTGAGACGTGGTGCACCCAGATTAGCAAAAACCTTTTGACGCGTTATGATTATTTTAACACCTACAGACCTGGCATATAATTTCAGCCATCTTAGTGCTGGTCACCACCAGCATGCAAAGTGTGTGGACCAACAGATAGTTTAGTTTGTGGGCATGATTTCAGTGATGTGGGACATGGTCTGTTTGTTGTCTGAACAACATTCATTGTTGTCACAAAAGTCCCATCGATGAAGATTTGGCCAACATGTTGTTTGAGTTCCGCAATTTTGGATAGCAGTTGTTGGTGATGATTCTTTTCCCATTTAGCCCTTCTCTAGGCCCATCTTTTGTTTCCTCACTTGTCCCTTTATCACCCCCTTTTGCCTTGCACCATCTTTCCTTCTGTTATTTAATCTCTCCTGCCTTCCACCCTATAACATAGAAAGTAGGAGCAGGAGTAGGCCATTCGGCCCTTCGAGCCTGCTCCGTCATTCATTATGATCATGGCTGGTCATCCAACTCAGTAACCTGTTCCCACTTTCCCCCCCATATCCTTTGATCCTATTCGCCCCAAGAGCTATATCTAACTCCTTTTTGAAAACATGCAATGTTTTGGCCTCAACTGCTTTCTGTGGTAGTGAATTCCACAGGTTCACCACTCTCAGTGAAGAAATTTCTCCTCATCTCAGTCCTGAAAGGTTTATCCGGTATCCTGAGACTATGACCCCTGGTTCTGGACTCCCCCACCATCGGGAACATCCATCCTGCATCTACCCTGTCAAGTCCTGTTAGAATTTTATAGATTTCTATGAGATCCCTCTCTTACTCTTCTGAACTCCAGCGAATATAATCCCTAACTGACTCAATCTCTCCTCATACGTCAATCCCGCCGTCCCAGGAATCTGTCTGGTAAACCTTCGCTGCACTCCCTCTATAGCAAGAACATCCTTCCTCAGACAAGGAGACCAAAACTGCAGACAATATTCCAGGTGTGGCCTCACCAAGGCCCTGTATAATTGCAGCAAGACATGCCTGCTCCTGTACTCAAATCTTCTCGCTATGAAAGCTAGCATACCATTTGCCTTTTTTACCACCTGTTGGACCTGCATGCTTACCTTCCACGACTGGTGTACGAGAACACCCAGGTTGCATATTCCCCTCTCTTAGTTTACAGCCATTCAGATAATCTGCCTTCCTGTTTTTGCTACCAAAGTGGATAACCTCACATTTATCCACATTACACTGTATCTGCCATGCATTTGCCCACTCACTTAACTTGTCCAAATCACCCTGAAGCATCTCTGCATCCTCCTCACAATTCACCCTCCCACCCAAGTTTGTGTCATCTGCAAATTTGGAGATATTACATTTAGTTCCCTCATCTAAATCATTAATATATATTGTGAATAGCTGGGGTCCCCCACTAGTCACTGCCTGCCATTCAGAAAAAGACCCATTTATTCCTACTCTTTGTTTCCTGTCTTCCAACCAATTTTCTATCCAATGCAATACACTACCCCCAATCCCATGCACTTTAATTTTACACGCTAATCTCTTATGTGTGTTTCGAAAGCCTTCTGAAAGTCCAAATAAACGAAATCCACTGGCTCCCCCTCATCAACTCTACTAGTTACATCCTCGAAAAATTCTCATAGATTTGTCAAGCGTGATTTCACTTTCGTAAATCCATGTTGACTCTGTCCGATTCTACCACTGTTCTCTAAATGCTCTGCTATAAAATCTTTGATAATGGACTCTAGAATTTTTCCCACTAGTGACGTCAGGCTGACTGGTCTATAATTCCCTGTTATCTCTCTACCTCCCTTTTTAAATAATGGGGTTACATTAGCTACCTTCCAATCTGTAGGAACTGTTCCAGAGTCTATAGAATCTTGGAAGATGACCACCAATGCATCCACTATTTCTAGGGCCACTCCTCAAGTACACTGGGATGTAAATTATCAGGCCCTGGGCATTTATCGGCCTTCAATCCCATCAATTTCCCCAACACCATTTCTCTACTAATACTGATTTCCTTCAGTTCCTCCCTCTCACTAAACCCTGTGTTCCCCAACATTTCTGGTATGATATTTGTCTCCTCCTTTTGTGAAGACAGAACCAAAGTATGCATTTAGTTGGTCAGCCATTTCTTTGTTCCCCATAATAAATACCTCTGTTTCTGACTGTAAGGGACCTGCATTTGTCTTCACCAATCTTTTTCTCTTCACATACCTTTGCTGTCAGTTTTTATGTTCCCCAGCAAGCTTACTCTCGTACTCTATTTTCCCCTTCTTAATCAATCCCGTGGTCCTCCTTTGCTGAATTCTAAACTGCTCCCAATCCTCAGGTCTGTTGTTTTTTCTGGTGAATTTGTATGCCTCTTCCTTGGATCTAATGCTATCTCTAATTTCCCTTGTAAGCTACCTTTGTGGCTACCTTTCCCATTTTACTTTTGCACCAAACAGGAATAAACAATTGTTGCAGTTCATCCATGCGCTCTTTGAATGTTTACCATTGCCTATCCACCATCATCCCTTTACATAACATTTCCCAATCCATCATAGCCAACTCGCGCCTCATACCTTCGTAGTTTCCTTTATTAAGATTCAGGACCCTAGTCTCAGAATCAACCACGTCACTCTCCATCTTGAAGAATTCTATCATATTATGGTCGCTCATCCCCAAGGGGTCTCGCCCAACTAGATTGTCAATTATTCCTCTTTCATTACACAATACCCAGTCGAGGATGGCCTGTTCTCTAGTTGGTTCCTGAACATATTGGTCCAGAAAACCATCCTGTATCCACTCCATGAATTCCTCCGCTACGGTATTGTGACTAATTTGATTTGCCCAATGTATATGCAGATTAAAGTCACCCATAATTACAGATGTTCCTTTATTACATGTGTCTTTGATTTCCTGTTTAATGCCACTCCCAACATCACAACTACAGTTTGGGGGTCTATATACAACTCCCACAAACGTTTTTTGCCCCTTCGAGTTTCCTCTTGTTCATACCCTGTTCTCACCCCTTTCCCCGCCTTTGTACTTTCTTAAAACCTGGTACATTTCTAACTTTTTCCACTTCTGATGAATGGTTATCAACCAGAAACGTTAACTCTGTTTCTGTCTCCACAGATGCTGTCTGACCTGTTGAGTATTTCCAGCATTTTCTGTTTTTATTTCAGATTTCCAGCATCTGCAGTATTTTGCTTCTGTATAACACGGTCAGTTTAATCCTGGTTGATGTAGTGTATGGTCAGAGATGAAAAAATGATTCATAGGAGCATCTGCTGTCCATTCATTCTGCCAACGAGTAGATAATTAAAAAAGCAAAGGAATCGGGAAACAGTTATTATATTGGGTGTTTCGAAGAGAGCCGTGTATAGTGGTGAATAGAAATAATTGGAGGGAATTGGTCACCCGCTTTTATCACAAAACCTATTCACTAATTTTGCTACTGCATCTGAATGATGAAGATGTGGGGGAGCTATGTTGTCAAGAACTGGTAACGATGGGAGGGAATAGGGTGGAATGTAGAATGATAGTGGAATGAAGGGTATGTAGGTAGTTTGATCTTAGAGTAGGTTAAAGGGTCAGCACAACATTGTGGGCCGAAGGGCCTGTACTGTGCTGTACTGTTCTATGTTCTAAGACTCATAGCGTGCAGATGAATATCCAGCTGTGTGGCGAGCAGTCCCAGATGGAAATCTTATTCATTTCCTGTTCATACAAATGAAATGATATTTTCATGAAGCATTTCAAATATACCTGTGACATTTTGCGGATAATACCCATTCTTGGTGTTCCCAGATATTATATTCAATATTGCAAATGCCGAATGCATTTATACATTTGTATAATATGTCACAAGTTCATGCTCACTTTCATAGAACTGGGAGATGCACCTTAATTGCATTTTGATATTTGTTTTAAGGACTACCATTCAGATGTATTTTGCAAAGCATCATATATTTTGATTGCGTGATGCTTATCAGGGAATACAATGGTAGAGTAGGTTGTTAGCCAGCTATGCGGCTGCTGGGGACATTTCATGTTTCAGGATTGAAGCAAATGGTTTTGTTTTCCCTGGATTTTTTTTTTTTTGGTTGGAAGTCCAAGCTCAGCTACATTAAATTAAGGCCCTATAGATTGGGGTGCGATCTTCCTCGCTCTACAGCAGGCTTATTTCCGACACTCTGTAGCTCTGCTGCCTCTTCCTCGGCAGCGGTTTGAGAATTGCTTCAGGAAGGAGACCGAGACTTTCAATTTTAAAAGAGTGCTGGATATCATTCATTCTGATATTTAATTTGGACAACATAAGCTGCCAGAACTATTTTTTTTAGTTTAGTTTAGAGATACAGCACTGAAACAGACCCTTCGGCCCACCGAGTCTGTGCCGACCATCAACCACCCATTTATACTAATCCCACACTAATTCCATATTCCTCCCACATCCCCACCTGTCCCTATATTTCCCTAGGGGCAATTTATAATGGCCAATTAACCTATCACCCTGCAAGTCTTTTGGCATGTAGGAGGAAACCGGAGCACCCGGAGGAAACCCACGCAGACACAGGGAGAACTTGCAAACTCCACACAGGCAGTACCCGGAATTGAACCCGGGTCGCTGGAGCTGTGAGGCTGCGGTGCTAACCACTGCGCTACTGTGCCGCCACTATAAGCACCTCTTGCAAATTTCTATGGAAATAAGGGTATTTCCTGTCCCAAACGCAAACATCTTTTCCTTCATATCTCGTGAAATCACTTGAAGGAACCTTGGGCGTTCCAATGATATTCTGTTTTAATTAATGTTTAGTGCAATTAATGACAGTGAATGAAGTTGGAATATGAGGTGTGATTCTGTCATCCGTTGTAGTCAATATTTCCAGACATTGCTCCTTGTAAATTCACAGCGATACATTCTGTCCAGTAACATTAATAGATAAAATAAATCACAGGCTAGACAAATAAAATACAGGAAATTTTACTAAATAATTGTGGCTCGGTGGCTCCCCAAAAAACGATTTCCTTTTTAGGTTCCAACAGAGTTGCTTTTTTTCAACTGTCTATTTCTGATGGGGGAACAATAGCCGGTCTAAGCACAGCTGGCATTGATGCTGATTTTTGATTATCTCCTACCCAGGCACCAAGTTAGGACAAGTAAATGCTCCTGCATTGTTAGCATTGGAATCATAGGATGGTTGCAGAACTGAAGGAGGCCATTCAGCCCATTGAGCTCCTGCTAGATCTCTGCAAGAGCAATGTAGCTAGTCCCACTCCCCAGCCCTTTCCCCGTAACCCTGCACATATTTTCCCTTAGGTCTATTGCAGCCTAATCCATCCAGTAAATAGCTATCCTGCTCAGACTCATTTGCTTTTTCCTTGTGGATAAGATTAGTTACCAATTTTTTTTGCATTAGTGATTTGCAGTTTTATATTTTAAACAGACTGTGAGGACTGCTGATCATTACAGTTCCCTTCCAGTCAGTAACGTTATTGCAAGTTAGCACAAGAATACATTACAACAAGGCCCTAGTGATATTTGAAGGTGATTTGTATTGCAAAAGAGCCTCATCCTTCAAGTATGGCGTAGTCTGGTACCTCTTGTGGCAGAACACTGGATGTAGACACGCTTGGTGTAGAGGTGAGAGGTTCCCTTCGTGGTGCTATGTTGCTTTTTTTTTTCATTTTAGATATTTTTAAAGCAATGCATTTGTCGGGCAGTGTGGAAATTGTGGGACCTGATGATGTACTATAAACTCACTGAGTTGGCTGTCCCAAACCCAGCTCTCCAGCAACTTGGGCACAGCCTAGGGAGAGTGTAACTCCCCCACCTCGTGACACTCTGCTCTTCCTGGAAATCTCAGATGATGAATAGTTAACTTGGGACATGTTGGGCTGAATAGCCTTCATCTGTGCTGTAATTTTTCTCCGGTTCTATGGATAAAATTAATAAGCAATTGGATAATGATCGTCAGAGAAACTGGGGCCAGGTAAAACAGATGACCCCAGTGAGCATCAAGCTGTAAGCTATAGTTTAGGTTTTGTGGCCTTCAAGACCTGGACAATATTTAGGTTTGGTCTGACAAGTGGCAAGTAACATTCGTGCCACATAAGTGCCAGGCAGAGAGCATCTCCAAGAATCTCACCATCTCCCTTGAGATTCAGTCTTCCACCATCAATATCCTCGTGGTTACCATTGACCAGAAACTTAACTGGACCAGCCATATAAATACTGTGGCCTCAAGAGCAGGGCAGAGGCTGGGATTTTTGCATTGAGTAACTCACCTCCTGACTCCCTAAAGCTTGTCCACCATCTACAAGGCATAAGTCAGGAGTGTGATGGAATACTCTCCACTTGCCTGGATGGGTGCAGCTCCAACAACATTTGGGAAGCTCAACACCATCCAGGACAAAGCAGCCCATTTGATTGGCGCCCCAACAACCACCTTAAACATTCACTCCCTCCATCACCGATGCACAGTGGCAGCAGTGTGCACCATCTACAAGATGCACTGCAGCAACGCACCAAGGTTCCTTCGACACCATCTAGAAGGACAAGGGCAGCAGACACATGGGAACACCACCACCTGCAGGTTCCCCTCCAAGCCGCACACCATACTGATGATATCGTCGTTCCTTCACTGTCACTGAGTCAAAATCCTGGAACTCCTTCCCTAACTGCACTGTGAGTGTACCTACACCAGATGGGCAGCAACGGTTCAAGAAGGCAGCTCACCATCACCTTCTCAAAGGCAATTAAGGATGGGTAATAAATGCTGGCCTGGCCAACGATGGTTATATCTCATGAACAAATAAAACAAAAAGTGACTACAATTCAAAAGTCCTTCATTGGCTGTGAAACACTTTGGATGTTATGAAAGTCGCTATCTAAATGCAAGTCTTTCTAATGTGGCATTACCTTGTTAATTTAATCATTTGGATGGGTATTTTGTGTGTCGTGTTAACAATATCTGAAGGGTTGTAAAAGAGAGGGCCCACATCTGGGTAATTCTGACCCGTGGAATTTAGGAAAGTTGAATTTCCAAGTATCCAACAGTTTTAGAGACTGGGGTACAGATCACCTGAGGTTTGCAATCGAGGGAGAATGGCACTGTTTATAATGACACCATTCTTGGGATGTGTCTGTAATTGCTTTCATCCTGCATCCCAAACGTTTTGCCGAGTTTATGAGCCAAGTATGTGCAGTTCCATGGGTGGGGTTGTCCCTTTGTGAGATGGAGGTGCTCTATCCAGTGGACTGAGAAATAACTGTTGAAACCCAACCAATGCCAATGGGTGAATTTAAATATCTGTCAACACTGGAATTTATACCTGTACCATTCTGGAAGTAAATCCAGAGTTTGAGCTAGAGGCAGCAGGCTACCCAGTTCTTGGAAGGTTGAGCCGCGCTGTTAACTCCATCCCTCTCTCTGGTCACTGTCTGAAGCTTAACCAGACCGTTTTCAACTTGCCTATCCCATTTGACCCTAAATGAGATGAGCTTCCGACACCATATCCACTGTATCACCAAGACGGCCTACTTCCACCTCTGTACCATCGCCTGTCTTTGCTGCCTCAGCTCATCTGCTGCTGAAACCAAGTTTTTGTTAACTCTAGACTTGACTATTCCAATGAGCTACTGGCTGGCCTCTTATTCTCAACCCTCAAATCCTCAGCTTGGCCAAAATTGCCAGTATCCTAACTCTCAGTCCCGTTCACCCATTACCCCTGTGCTCATTGACCAACATTGGCACCTGGTCCATTTACACCTCCATTTTAAAATTCTCATCCTCGTTTTCAAATCCCTCCATGGCCTCGCCCCTCCCTATCTCTGTAATCTCCTCCAGCCCTACTGTCCTACAAAGACTGTACGCTCCTACAGTTCTGGCCTCGTGCGCATCCCCTATTTTAATTGCTCCACCATTGGCAGCCGTGCGTTCAGCTGCCTAGCTCCTAAACTCTGAAATTCCCTGCCTAAACCTCTCTGTCTCATTAACTCTCTCACCTTTAAATTCACCTTTTGTTCTGCAAGCTTAGTGTTGCTGCTGTAAATTGGCAAAGTTTGTATTAAGACTGAATTTAGAGAGTATCATTGTCTTACCCAAAGAGTTAATCTGTTTAAAATAATCTTCATTAAAATAGCAAAGGAATTCCATGCAAACACATTAATGTGTTCACTACTGATTTTGCACATGACAAGGAAGTTATTCATGAATGAATGCTCTATTTAATTAATAATGATGAACTGAAGTTCAGGGAAGGACTTCTCACCTGCGCTGTCCACCCCTGTACACCAAGAGTTAAACTACAAGGAAAGATTGCACAAACTAGGCTTGTCTTCCCTGGAGTTTAGAAGGTTGAGGGATGATTTGATCGAAGTTTTTAAGATATTTCCAGATTTTTAAAACTGAATTCAAATTCTCAGCCAGCCCTTGGTGGGATTTGAATTGTCCTCCTCTGGATTATTCATCCATGTCTCTGGATTATGTGTCCGGTAACACACCCACTAGGAGGAAGAACTTTTTTACACCGTGAACTCGCTGCCACGAGGGTGATGGAAGCGGAGATGATTGATTTCAAAAGGAAATGGGGTGAGCACATGAGGAAAATAAACTTGGGGATGTGGCATGGAGAATGGGAGTAATTGGATTGCTGCAGAGAGTCAGCATGGGTTCGATAGGCCGAATGGCAGCCTCCTGTGCCATTATAGCTCTGATTATTATTATTATATTAAGGGAACAGATAGGGAGATAGAGAGAAACTATTTCCACTGGTTGGGGAGTCCAGGACTAGGGCACATAGCCTAATAATTAGAGCCAGATCTTTCAGAGTGAAATTGGGGAACACTTTGACATGGAAAGGGTGGTAGAAGTTTGGCACCCTCTTCCACAAACGGCAGTTGATGCTAAATCAATTGTTAATTTAAAATCTGAGATGATAGATTATTGTTAACCAAAGGTTTAGGTCACAGATCAGTCATGATCTCAACGAATGACAGAACAGGCCAAGGGGGGCTGAATGGCCTCCTCCTTTTCCTGTATTCCATAGGTTTTGGTTTTACAGGTGAGAATGCTGCCAGTAAATAGTGACAGCACACAGACTATTCTTGTCACTGCGAGGGACATGAAGAAAGATTCAGCCAATGACACGAAAAAGTAATGTGCAGTATATCCAATTTAACAGTGAGTTTGAAATTTATAGTGTAGACCCTCCAAGGATTTTAAATCTTTTGTTTTATTAATATATGGCTTTCTTCCTATCTAACCTATCAATGCCCCTAATAATTTTGTATACCTCAATCATGTCCCCCCTCAGCCTTCTCTGGTCTAAGGAAAACAACCTTTTCAGTCTCTCTTCAGCCTTTTCAGTCTCCCTTCATAGCTGAAACGCTCCAGCCCAGGCAACATCCTGGTGAATCTCCTCTGCACTCTCTAGTGCAATCACATCTTTCCTATAGTGTGGTGCCCAGAACTGTACACAGTACTCCAGCTGTGGCCTAACTAGCGTTTTGTACAGATCCATCATAACCTTTCTGCTCTTATATTCTGTGTCTTGGCTAATAAAGGCAAGTATCCCATATGCCTTTCTAACCACCTTATCTGCCTGTGCTGCTACCTTCAGTGATCTATGGACAAGTACACCAGGGTCCCTCTGACCCTCTGTACTTCCTATGGTCCTACCATCCATTGTATATTCCCTTGCCTTGTTAGTCCTCCCAAAATGCATCACCTCACACTTCTCAGGATTAAATTCCATTTGCCACTGCTCTGCCCATCTTACCAGCCCATCTATACCGTCCTGTAATCTAAGGCTTTCCTCCTCACTATTTATGACACCGCCAATTTTCGTGTCATCTGCAAACTTACTGATCATACCTCCTATATTCACGTCTAAATCATTAATGTACACTGCAAACAGAAAGGGTCCCAGCACCGATCCCTACAGATTCCACTCGCAGCAACAACCCTCGACCATCACCCTCTGCCTCCTGCCACTAAGCCAATTTTGGATCCAATTTGCCAAATTGCCCTGGATCCCATGGGCTCTTACCTTCTTAACTAATCTCCCATGCAGGACCTTATCAAAAGTCCATGTAGACTACATCAACTGCCTTACCCTCATCTATACATCTAGTCACCTCCTCAAAAAATTCAATCAAATTAGTTAGACATGATCTTCCCCTGACAAAGCCATCCCCTGATTAATCCCTGCCTCTCCAAGAGGAGATTAATCCTGTCCCTCAGAATTTTTTCCAATATTTTCCCAACCGCTGATGTTAGACTCACCGGCCTGTAATTACCTGGTTTATCCCTGCTACCCTTCTTGAATAATGGCACTACATTTGCTGTCCTCTGGTACCTCTCCTGTGGCCAGAGAGGATTTGAAAATTTGTGTCAGAGCCCCTGCAATCTCCTCCCTTGCCTCACATAACAGCCTGAGATACATCTCATCTGGGCCTGGGGATTTATCCACTTTTAAGCTTGCTAAAACAGCTAATATTTCCTCCCTTTCAGTGCTAATATGTTCAAGTATATCGCAATCCCCCTCCCTGATCTCGACACCTACATTGTCCTTCTCCATAGTGAACACCGATGAAAAGTAATTTAAAACCTCACCTATGTCCTCCGGCTCCACACACCGATTGCCACTTTGGTCCCTAATGGGCTCCACTCTTTCCCTGGTTGTCCACTTGCCCTTAATATACTTATAAAATGCCGTAGGATTTTCCTTTATCTTGCTCGCCAGTCTGTTGAGGTTAGGGTGTATATTTACTATACAGTGGACGCACACCAACATGGTTACAGCATTATTCAGAAATAGTTGAGTTGCTTTACTGGAATAACATAAAGCTGGTTCACACACCAGCTTTACTCAGTCTTTAGAACAATGATCTGGAATTTGGAAGTTTAAAAACAAAATCAAGGCTGATGACATTTGTTTTATTCTTAAGGTCATTAAATGCAACCTGTAATAAAGAAAGTAAAGAAAGCAGGTCTGGCAGCATCTGTAGTGAGAAACACAGTTAATGTTTCAGGTCAATGACCTTTCATCAGAAATGTCACCTGTCGAGTGACCTTTGGGGGATTACTAATATCAAGTCAGATTTATTACAAGGAGGTGGATAATGCAGTCTTTAGAGACTCATGCGTACAGCAAACAAAATCGTGACTCAAAACACTTCAGGCACTTTAAAGCTTGCTCACCACCGATGCACTGGACTCATTAAAAATGTCTTCGCTTTTGTTCCCCATCCCCTCCCCGTTGCCCTGCCTCTGTACTTGCTTAAAAGCTATTACATCTTTAAATTTTTCCAGTTCTCATGAAAGGTCATTGACCTGGAACATCGGGCTGGATTTTCTGGCCAATATTGGGAGCCCGACTTTGCCCCATATGAGGGTACTGAACCCGCCCATGTCTGCAATGTGCCCACTGGCACAACCATCTGGGACGTGGCCTCCTAATTGGCCTGCTCCGCGTTCGCTGTCCTATTAAGGATGGTGGGCAGGACTCCCAAGGCTCAATGTCAGGCTGGCAGCCCCATTAGGAGAGGTGGGTGCTGCTGAGGCAGGTAGGTGGAGGCACCCTTGTTTGCCTGCATTGAAGTCCTCAAATAAAGAGGCCCGAAGCCAGTAGGGCCATTGAGTGGAGGGGAAGCCCCTCTGTAGGCCTACTCACGGAGGCAGTTGCAGCCTTTCATCGCCATGGCCTGTCATTGGGGCACGGAGCCTCTGGTTCTAATGGCCCCAGCCTGTCGCTGGGAGACGCCTTGATTGAACCAGTGCCCTCCGCACATGGTGGGGGTGGGGCGTCAATGGTGGGAAAATACCAGAAACGTTGCCAAATGGCCCCTAAGTGGGGTGTTAATTGTACTAATTGGCTGCCTGCCTCTGTGGAGTGTACAGCCAACCCTGTTCCCAGTCTGCCCCTGTGAAATTCCCCTGGAGGCGGGAATGCAGCCATTTTGATGATGTGGCTCCTCCCCTGCCAACCCCACCTTCGTGGAGCTGGGAAAATTCAGCCCAGTAACTCTGTTTCTCTCGCCACAGACGCTGTCCGACCTGCTGAGTGTTTCCAGCATTTTCTGTTTTTATTGTTTATTTGATCTGTTACTTTGGTGGAAAGAGGAAGTGATGTGGATGAAAATGGTTCAGTACCGTCTTGTACTTGTAGCACGGGGTTGGTGCAGTGGCTGCTTGGTCTCTGTGCTATGTTTCACATCACTAGTCCTTTTGAGTGGGGTGGCTGGGAGGAACACCCAGGCAGCACTCGCTCTGAGACATCATCATCTGTGCCAACACCTCCCTGTTGCCTTGAGACTGGACACTCCCTTAGCAGAAGTCGAGATTTGTGTGAGAATAGACTTCTAGCCTGCAACAAGGTTCTTGAAGAGCTGCATTGTGGTTGCCTCAATCTCATTTCTCAATGTGACGAATTCTGACAAGAGATGCTCCTGAATATTTGAGCCCAAAGTGCTCCAGTCATTGCATTTATGATGGTAGCTATAGCTGAACCTGTATTCTCAGGTGTAGCTTGCCGTCCTGTTTGTCAGGGTTACTTTGTTTTTGATGAGTTGACCTCACACTATTTCACAAACGAAACTAGGAGCATCATAGCTGTACCGAGACCGCATTGACCGATCCATGGTATGAAAGCAAAGTTGAAAATGTATATCAGGCCGTCCAACATCTGGAAGACGCAAGTTCTGTAACATTCCCGGTGAGGGCCTGGGATCAGAACTATTTTAAGTATCTATTAGCATCCGTTTTCTATTTTTTATTAATACAAGGATTTTCGCTTGGCACAGACCTGCTTCCCAATGCATGGAAAGTAAGATTTGTGTCTTGTATCACCTTTCCCAGCCTCAGGACATCCCAGAGTGCTTTGCAGCTGAATCTTTTTTTTTATCATTCAAAAGGTGTTGAAAAGTCTGGTTATTTATTTTGAAGTGTAGGCTTTGTTGTAATGTAGGAAAGGTGACATCCAATCTGTGCACAGTAAGTTCCCACAGACAGAAATGTGACAGTGACCAGATTGTCTATTTTAGTGATGTTGGTTGAGGGATAAATATTGGCCAGGACACCAGGCAAAAACTGTCCCCTGCTGTTCTTTGAAATCATGCCATGGAATCTTTGTCGTCCACTCGAGAGGACACACATGGTCTCGGATTAATTTCTTATACAAAAGGCGGCACCTCTGAAAGTGCTATACTGCCATAGTGCTGCACTGGATTTTGGGCTCAAGTCTCTGGAGTTGACCTTAAACCCACAACCTCTGACTTGGAGGTAAGAATGTGACCCACTGCGCCACAGCTGAGATCATAATAATCCTTAACTACATAGCAACAGGATTTCAGAACCTCTATAAATGCATCTTGTTTATGGCTCCCTATAATTGAGAAGCCATATAAAACAGCCTCCCTGTAACATTCTTCACACCAGAGTATATTTTCCTTTTATGTCGTCCCAAAGGCTACTCTTAGACTTTAAATCATCGAGGTGACCAGAATTTTCAGCAGCTATTGAATGATAAAAATTAGATGGAGAGTTCCAACCCTCGCCCCTTGAAGTGCACTGGTGTAATGCATTTTTAAGAACTCCAGTAATCAAGTTCATACTGTTACTGTGGTACATACATCAATATTTTCATTAGAGCGCAGTGATATTTGGGATTGATTACAAGATCATGTTCCGGGAGGATTTGGCAGGGAATAGGGTATGGGCATCCACTGTCTGTTTACGCTCACTTCCCGGAATTGTTAATGGTTCTGTGGGTACCTATTCTAATGTATGAAATTCCAGTCAATGAAGTTCACTTGAATATTTAACATATGTGAACGAATATTTCACAGGTGTGTGTTAACCTGTTAAAGATAAATGGGTTGATATCTATATTTTTTTAAAAACCCAGACAGGAATATAATACAAGTACGTTAGGCTTTTATTTGTGACCTTTGCTGATCGGAATTCCTACTTTCTGATGTCTTTACTGTAAGTTTCCTTGAGAAATAATTTGCACTCGATTTCTGAGAAACTTATTGTAAAAGGATATCAAGGCCTATGGAGCTGGAGACTTACTCTCAGTTAACACTCCGTGTTATAATATTGTTTTTATTTGTCAATGCTGCTCTGGCTCTTTGCCATTTGAATTTTCCTCTTTGGTTCTTTCTGAGCCTGAAATACCCTGTCCTATAGACTTCCCCCCTCCTCCTCTCTGTATCCTTTCAGTCGGGGTTCAGCACACCTTCTCCTACACTAAAGCATTCTCTCCCAGGACCTCAAAAACCATCCTTGTACTTTGTTTTCCCTTCCTACTACTGTTTGTCAGCTTTTTAACATGCAAGCTGGAACATCATCCAACCACTGATACAAAAACAAAATGCTGCAGATGCTGTAAAGCTGAAACAAAAACAAGAAATGCTGGAAATACTCAGCAGGTCTGGCAGCATCTGTGGAGAGAGAAGCAGAGTTAACGTTTCGGGTCAATGACCCTTCGTCAGAACTCCAGAAGTTCTGAAGAAAGGTCTCTGGCCTGAAACGTTAACTCTGCTTCTCTCTCCACAGATGCTGCCAGACCTGCTGTGTATTTCCAGCATTTCTTGTTTTTATTTTATATCGTTAATTTACCTTATCTTTCTAGCTGTTTCCAATTTTCTTGGTGCCTGTGCCATGATCTATGGGTCTTCACTTAGTTTTCTGTCATTTTAAAAATAAATTAATATGAGGTGTAAAGATTGTGGGCATGAATATTGTCTGGCCAGCAGTCATCCTTTTTAAGTATATGTTAAAATGTAAAGGATTGATTACGTATTGAACTATTTTTTTTCCCCCATTTCCTACTTTGAAAATTATTCTGATTTTTGACCCAATGACTGAGTGGACATGTTAGGTCAGTACTGCCTGAATGAAGTATCCCTTACTCTGAATCCTGAGGAATTTTGGTCAGTACAGATCAGTCAGTAACTGCACAGAATATCAATGAAGTTTTAAACTTGAGAAACCCTGAATTTGAGAGGCATTAAACTGCTTCGATGTGCTGCAGTAATGCCTCGGTTCCATCATTCTGTATTTATTAATGCATGGGTGCACTTTATAGCAGAGTACACCCAGAGACTCCTGTGCTTGTTGCTATTATATTGCATGTCTGACATTTTTAATTGAAAAATAGTTTTCTACCAGGATTATAAATCATGGGACACATTCCAGTCAGTGGTATGTTCACAACAAACGTTGACAGTAAGTTACTTATTGCTGGCACAGATGCTGTTTCAAGCAGCTCATTATTCAGTCCTTCCCAAGCACTGAGCAACAGTTTTCAACATCCCTTTTAATGCTGACACAAAATTGCCTATGAATTATAACAAAATAAAACACAGTCTGAAGAAGAGTAAGTCATCCATTTCCACAAGGGAACTGGAAGAATGAAACATAAGTCCATATGATTTATAAATAATAAACATGCTGTATCTCAGACTTGTCGACTCTTCATTGTATCTGACACACTTCATCCTCGTTTTGTATCCTCCACATGTAGGAATGAACCTTGCATGGTCACATGAGCTGGATGCTGGAGAGAGACGTATTCTTTTCAGAGAGACGTCCAGCATGAGGGGCTGAATGGTCTACTTCTGTTCCTATATCTCTATGTAACTGCCCATCACATCAAGGTAGCATTTGACTGAGTGTGGTGGCAAGGGTTGTGAGACCAGGTGAGGTCAGCGGGAGCAGTGTAACAACAATCGCCTGGAACTGAGGTGGTTCAGCTAACTCTGGAACATTGAGGCCTCCGTATCGGGCACTTTGGTATACACATGGAGAACAATGCTACATTAATCTGTCAAATTCATGCTACTAAGAAGGAATCGTTCACAGTGTTGTCAGTATGTGGTCCAACTGGTTTGCTGCTGTGACTTTCAATTAATCCTCTTGGCCCAATATTTAGAAAGATTCGATGACAGCAGCAGATGCTGTTTATGACTCATGGTCATAAGTGAAAGATTCATCTGAAGGTAGTTCAAGAAATTTGCAGAATGAGGATTTATCTGGAGATCGATCTGTACACCTTCCCAGGCAATCACCTGTTACTAAACTTCTGAAAGTGGAGGCTACATCAGCCTGGCTAATGGGGGTTTACATTTCTTGGAGTTAAGGGCCCTGACATTCACGCAGAGATGAGTTGGAGGTGGTGGGTGGAGGAGATTGCGTGTGCGGAACCCGGAAGTAAAGTTAACAGGTTGGTACGTTTTTGCTTCTGGGTTTTGGGTCTCCGTGCTATGCAGTGATTGTGATGTGCACTCGTATGGCACTGATCTGAAGTCCAGTATTGAAACGGCCAGTGCAGAAATGGAAATTGGAAGAGTCAGGAGGTGATTCACAAAGACAAAGGCAGCTCCTAGATTTAGAGAGAACTTTCTGGAATTACTGCTGGATGCAGACAGGCGGAGGTAGGAATCGTTATCCCCCAGCAGTGCTACTCTCACCATGAAGCCATGGTTGAAAGTGGCTGAGGAGATGAGCAGGAGGGTTCTGTCCTGGTCTTGGATGTAGTGCAGGAAGTGGTTTAATGACCTACCCATGTCAGGAAAAGTAGCTACATTCGCTGATTCATCGATTTCCCTTGGCCACCTTCACTGTGTCTTGTCAAGCATACTGCATCACATCACTCAACGCCCACTTCAGTTTCAGCAGCACCCAGTCAGCCTTAAGCTTCTGAGTACTTCCTCACACTGCCCGTGTATCCATCCACGGTGCCACTCACCCCAGTCCTTATGCAGTGTTGTCTGTCTGACATCTACCCTCACTGAAAGCACTGCGCCCATCATGTCAGGTCTGACCTTCAGTCATTCGCAAGTCTGTTCTTTCACCCCTTGCAGGAGAAGAGAACTCGAAACGTGAGGGAGGGGTCTGGAAGGGACGGCTCGAAATTGTGTCGCTCATGAATGTCACTGGTTTAGAGGTTAGTGCTCTTGTCTCTGAGTCAGAAGGTTGTGGGTTCAGGTCCCACTCTACAGACTTGAACACATAATCTAAGCTGACACTTCAGTGCATTACCAAGGGAGTGCCACGTTGTCACCGGTGTGATCGTTGGGTGAGGCATTAAACAGAGGCCTGTCAGGAGGACATGAAAGAACCCAAGGCACTTTTTAAAGAAGAGATTAGAGTACTGCTGTCGAGGTGCATCTTACACGAGAACAGTGAACATACTTCTGAAGTACTTAGTTGGCTGTAAATCACTTTGAGACATTCTCAGGTTGTGAAAGACACTACATAAATGCAACTCCTTTCTCTCTCTTTTGATTGCAATATTCTTTGTAAAGTTCTTGGCAGATCTGTCCTGGGAGTTAGTGTAATGGTTTCTTTGCTGTGGCCTCTCCACTTCTTAACTCTACTACTTTGGTCTGCTTGTATGGTGTGTGGAGGATCCTTGACTGAAGGCTGCCGATCCTTTAGTGCTGCCTTTATTCTTTGAATGATGTGCATTTTTCATATACTATGATGCCAGTCATTCATCCCCTCTAGCCTGACTAGAGTGTAGGTTTTGACGTTAAAGCATTCCTTAGTTTAGTTTCAGATCAAAGCACGTTGGAAAGTCCTTAGCCTTCTTTTGACACATGGACAGGAAGCAAATGCAGCACTACCTCTCTCCAACAAATTCTTGGGGGTGAATTTACACGGGAATTCTCCCGCTTGTCCACTGTAGCTTCAACGGAAGAGTCAGGGAAACCCTACAGAAAGTGAAAATTTCATTTATGCTGTTTTCCTGCCCTTTTCTTGACTCTTCATCCAATTTTACGGCAGATGAACGGGAAAATAACTGCGGAAATTCACCCTCGAATTTATTAACCTGTGTGCAAAGCACAGAAGACCCCCGTGACCACCCAAGCCGGCCTTACTCCCACAGTATGTTCCATGCTGCATGGCATTTGAAGAATAAAGATGATTCCAATGGTGGTTAATCGCCATTTTATATTGTGAGGACCATAACCCTCAAACTGTTCAGTATCTCGTGCTCTAACTCTGGGGCTGTACTTTGTTTTTTGACAAGTCTGGACGCTGACTGAATCTGAAAGCATTTTGGTTCGTAGACATACCAATTTATTTGCCAGAAGAAACGGCAGTCTCGTTTGATTAGGATCAACCATTTTCTCCAAGTTTAAAACAAGCCTCAATCAGGCATTTAGAGGATGTGAGGATTATTCTGTGTTCTGGAGGGACAAACCTCCTTCATAATCTTATTGAGAAGATTATTTGAGAAATCTCCTGCTGATGGTTGGCAGATAACCAGATAATGCAAAGCGGGAAATAGCACGAGGAGAAAGATTTGCTTTCACTGTAAAATTATTCTGGAAATTGGTTGGAAGATGTGCTGCCTCAGTTACAAACGGAGAACAATAAAAATGCTCAATACATATAATTTCATAAAATTGCAAAAAGCACTCATTTAAATTCCACAAAATATGTGCTGGTGGGTAGGAAGAGAGAGCTGATTGACCTGACAAAAACATTTGTGTCCACTATATAGAAGAGGGGCTGCATGCTTCTTCAGTCATATATGTATTTTATATATGAATATATATATATATAATATATATACACACACACACATAGGAACTAGGAGTAGGTCATTTGGCCACTCGAGCCTGCTCCGCCATTCAACTAGATCATGGCTGATCTTCTACCTCAATGCCATTTCCCCACACTATCCCCATATCCCTTGATATCTTTAATATCTAGAAATCTATCGATCTCTGTCTTGAACATACTCAATGACTGAGCCTCCACACCCCTCTGGGGTAGAGAATTCCAAAGATTCAGCACCCTCTGAGTGAAGAAATTCCTCCTCATCTCTGTCCTAAATGGCCTTCCTTTTATTCTGTCCCCTGGTTCTAGACGCCCCCACCCCCACCCCAGGCCCAGGGAAACATCCTTTCTGCAGCAACCCTGTGAAGCCCTGTAAGAGCTTTGTATGCTTCAATGAGATCACCTCTCATTCTTCTAAACTCTGCAGAATATAGGCCCAGTCTCCTCAATCTCTTCTCTTAGGATGATCCCGTCATCCTAGGAATCAGTTTGGTGCACCTTCATAACATAATATACACATTCTCTTCAGGGTAATTCGCCCAATTCAGTGTAGGTGTGAAGCATTGACTGTGAAACAGTTTACTCTTTCCACGTTTCCTCAACTCCTAAGTAGTTAGATGTTCGCCAAAAGCTGAGCCTCAGCAGAATATTTCCCTATTTAAAGGTAACTCACTTCAGGGGAGGCTCTAATATTATCTAATATTTTCCCGGTGTGACGGAAACCACACCTGCTGAATGGAAACATATTAATTTTGTCACATGGAACACTATTCTTGAACTGTTACTGGACATTGAACATAACTTGTTCAAAAAGACCACAGGACTGAGTGGCTGAAAACATGGCTGCACATTTGCTTTCCGAGAGACAGTTGCCCAGAGAGACAATGGAAGTATTCCCAGATTCAGTTAGCCAGATGGGTTTTGTCAATAGTGATGATGAAGAGACATTGAGGGTCATTGAATGTATAAGAGCCAGCATTCCACCTCCCCCCACCCCCCAACTGAGAGTGTCTGGTAAGCCTGGAAGAATTAACAAACTTCGCAGGTGATGCTGTTTCAAACAAAATGCTAGTCACATGACTAACCTGCTGGTCAACCTGGGAGTTAATTGCATTGTGCTCACAGAAAAATTTTGAGACAGACTGCTTTTGGAAGACAAAAAGAGAAGCAAGGTCTCTCTTTCCTCTCCCTCTCTGTCTCTGTGTCTCTCTCTCATGGAAGTAACTTAAGCTTCAAGACTGAAGACCCCTGCAACCTTCTGGGACCAATGAAACAAGTTTGAAAGTGTGCACTAGGCCCCAACGAGAACTTCAAGACTTAACTTCAATCAAAGACTTTGCATCCAATCCAAAACCAGGAACTGAATTCCATCTACTACTTCAAACCTTTCCCCCTTTAATTCTTACTCCTCCTCTGTCTCTATTTGTGTGTGTTTTTATCGCGTATGCTTGCTAGCGTGGTCATGTCGTGCATTCTTAGTTTTAGCTGAATTAGAGTTTTAAGGTTAATAAACTTGCACCTTGGCTAAGTCTGAAAAAAGCTGTTTGGTTGATTTCTTTGCAATTACAATTAGAGAGCAGTGAGAAAGGATTCACTGAGGGGAAGCTAAAAACAATGTTGTAAAAGTTCAACCCTGTTACGGCCAAAACAGGAACAGACCGAGAGGGGATCCCTAGACGCCTTCCTTACCTGGTTGTAACACCAGGTATCTATCAATCCTAACGTTTAATTTAAATTAAAAGGTAAATTTACTTACCCTTGTTAAATGAGCGCAATCTGCTTGATCAGTACCTCAACACTCACTCCCTCCACCATCGGCATGCAGTGACAGCAGTGTGTACCACCTACAAGATGCATTGCAGCAACTCGCCAATGTTCCTTCGACAACACCTTCCAAACCCTTGACCTCTACTACCTAGAAGGACAAGGGCAGCAGATGCATGGGAACACCACCACCTGCAAGTTCCCCTCCAAGCCACACACCATCCTGACTTGGAACTATATCGCCGTTCCTTCACTGTCGGCTGGGTCAAAATCCTGGAACTCCCTTCCTAACAGCACTGTGGGTGTACGTACCCCACATGGACTGCAGTGGTTCAAGAAGGCGGCTCACCACCACCTTCTCAAGGGGGAGGTGATAGCATAGTGGTAATGTCACTAAACTAGTAGTCCAGGGACCCATGCTAATGCCCTGGGGATACAGGTTCAAATCCCACCATGGCAGCTGGTGGAATTTAAATTCCCATTCATTAAAAAAATCTGGAATTGGAAGCTAGTCTCAGTAATGGTGCCATGAGACTATCAACAATTGTCATAAAAACCCGTTCACGAATGTCCTTTAGGGAAGGAAATCTGCTGTCCTTACCTGGACTGGCCTACATGTGGCCCCAGACCCACAGTAATGTGGTTGACTTTTTTTTACTTGCTTCAATTGCATAGAATCTTGGTTAGACCGCACCTGGAGTACTGTGTGCAGTTTTGGTCCCCTTACCTTAGGAAGGATATTATTGCCAGAGAGGAGGTGCAACAAAGGTTCACCAGACTTGTTCCCGGAATGACGGGAACGTTTTGAGATTTGTAAATCTGTAAATCCATGAGCCAACATGAGTAGATATTGGGGAATTGCGGAATCATTTATTTTAATGAGTGCAGCGGTTCCCTAGATGGTTTAGAAAACGCTAAATTACAACATCCGATCGTACGTTCAAATACAAAACAATAGACTTTAGGGATTAAAAAGAGTGAGGGATTTTGGGGTGTGTTACACAACAACAGTCACTGGGTTTCAAAAGTAATTCACTGTGTGGTGTCTTTTGAGATAGTTTGATGAAATAGGGAGCTTTATAACATGTTCAAGATGGCTCCTGGGCTGGAAGCTCCCTAGGAAGCTCCCTTGCTGTTCAACTCTATCCATGGCCATCTGCTGACATCCCTAACGTTTTCTCCCCCAATCTGCCCTCTTAAACTGTTTAAATTCCCCTGGCTCTTTAAATCAGTTCATTTTAGCCCTATCTAAAAGTTAACAGTTAGTTTAGTGTATGTTACCTGGGCCCACTGCCCTCCCCCAGCCACACCTGCTCTTTGTTTTCTCAATGAAATTGATCCGGATGAAACTGACGAGAACAGCTGCCGATACTTTAATCTCCGATCCTGCTGTCTTCACAGTCCAGAGTGTCTGCAGCCACGGCATGCGGTAAGTCCATTGAGGTGAAGAAGGAGCTGCGGGACCCGAGAGAAGTCCTGTGAAAAGGTGCCCCGAACACCCAAAACATCCACGAACGGCCCCCCCGGCCGCAACTTCAAAGCGCCCGCGGGAGATGGCTCGGAGAGCATCTGCAGCGCACTGTCGGCAATGCTGCATGCCTTTATTTAAACCACTGCAAAAAAAAAAACCCTTAGCAAATGTAATCACCTCTAAGTCTGCCAAATGATGCTTCACCTCCCGAAGGACGTGGATGAGCTTTCCGGACGTCGATGGTGGGCACTGAGGAAATGGCTTATTACCTGCACCAGATTCCACCCCCCCCTCCCCCCCCCTTTACCCCCCTTCCACCCCCCTCCCCTTCCCTGCTCCACCCTCTCAGCTCACCCCCTCACAACCCCGTCCCAGCCCGCCCCCCCCTCGCACCATCTTCACCCCGCACCCCCTTCCCCTGCACCCCCCCCCACCCCCTCCCTCTACCCCTCCCCCTTGCATCCCCTCCTCCCACCGGCACCATCCTACACCTGTGTAGGGGCCCCAACAACCCCACTGCCTTGTGGGCGTCTCGGGAGAGACCAAGGCTAAGGGAGTAAACCCTAACAGAAAATCCGGAGCGGAACCCCGTAGGCGGTCATGTGTCACCTTTGGCATGTTTCCGGCAGTTCCTGCAGCCATACTGGTGCCAAACGTCGTGTCCTGCACTCCTTTGGACCCCACCAGAAAGGCCGAGAGGGGGGTTTTGACGACTGGGCAATTCTCAACCTCCATAAATTTGCCCAGGCATGCGCTATGGAGAGGTCACTCCATAGTTGCCTCACAGCGACTAAAACAACACGGAAGGCAGCAGTTACGGGTTATAAGTCCAGATAAATTGGCGTAGAAACTGGGCGCCACGGGTTGCCTTTGTCGGTGGGAGAGGTCATTGCACCTCACTGGACAGCTACCGCCCGCCTCAAACCGGGCAGCCCCCGGTCAATAAGGTTCTGTCCCGCCACAGTCTGCCTGCTTCAATGGGTGCTTGGAGCTCAGGGTCATTGCCCGAAAGGTGGACTGATACACCGCACCAAACAACATGAAAAAAGGAAAGAAGGTACCAGCCCTTCGCTTTGCAAGCTGGAACGTCAGAACTATGTGTCCTGGCCTGTCGGAAGACCTTACACAAATCAACGATTCTCGGAAGACCGCCATCATTAACAACGAGCTCAGTAGACTCAATGTGGACATTGCAGCACTTCAGGAGACTCGCCTCCCCGCGAGTGGCTCTCTAGCAGAGCAAGACTACACCTTCTTCTGGCAGGGCAGGGATCCTGAAGAACCAAGACAGCATGGAGTGGGCTTCGCCATCAGAAACTCCTTGCTCAGCATGATAGAGCCTCCCTCAAATGGCTCGGAACGCATACTGTCCATCCGACTGCTCACCACCTCTGGTCCAGTACACCTACTCAGCATCTATGCTCCAACACTCTGCTCCGCACCTGAAGCTAAAGACCAGTTCTATGAACAACTCCATAACATCATTAGCAGCATCCCCAACACCGAACACCTATTCCTGCTGGGGGACTTTAATGCCAGGGTTGGGGCCGACCATGACTCATGGCCCTCCTGCCTTGGGCGCTATGGCGTTGGAAGGATGAATGAGAACGGGCAGAGACTGCTTGAGTTGTGTACCTATCATAACCTCTGCATCACCAACTCGTTCTTTCACACTAAACCCTGTCACCAGGTTTCATGGAGGCACCCAAGATCACGTCGTTGGCACCAGCTAGACCTCATTGTCACAAGGCGAGCCGCCTTAAACAGTGTTCAAATCACACGCAGCTTCCACAGTGCGGACTGCGACACCGACCACTCCCTGGTGTGCAGCAAGGTTAGACTCAGACCAAAGAAGTTGCATCATTCCAAGCAGAAGGGCCATCCGCGCATCAACACGAGCAGAATTTCTCACCCACAGCTGTTACAAAAATTTCTAAATTCACTTGTAACAGCCCTTCAAAACACTCCCACAGGGGATGCTGAGACCAAGTGGGCCCACATCAGAGACGCCATCTATGAGTCAGCTTTGACCACCTACGGCAAAAGTGCGAAGAGAAATGCAGACTGGTTTCAATCTCATAATGAAGAGCTGGAACCTGTCATAGCCGCTAAGCGCATTGCACTTTTGAACTACAAGAAAGCCCCCAGCGATTTAACATCCGCAGCACTTAAAGCAGCCAGAAGTACTGCACAAAGAACAGCTAGGCGTTGCGCAAACGACTACTGGCAACACCTATGCAGTCATATTCAGCTGGCCTCAGACACCGGAAACATCAGAGGAATGTATGATGGCATGAAGAGAGCTCTTGGGCCAACCATCAAGAAGATCACCCCCCTCAAATCTAAATCGGGGGACATAATCACTGACCAACGCAAACAGATGGACCGCTGGGTTGAGCACTACCTAGAACTGTACTCCAGGGAGAATGCTGTCACTGAGACTGCCCTCAATGCAGCCCAGCCTCTACCAGTCATGGATGAGCTGGACATACAGCCAACCAAATCGGAACTCAGTGATGCCATTGATTCCCTAGCCAGCGGAAAAGCCCCTGGGAAGGACAGCATTACCCCTGAAATAATCAAGAGTGCCAAGCCTGCTATACTCTCAGCACTACATGAACTGCTATGCCTGTGCTGGGACGAGGGAGCAGTACCCCAGGACATGCGCGATGCCAACATCATCACCCTCTATAAAAACAAAGGTGACCGCGGTGACTGCAACAACTACCGTGGAATCTCCCTGCTCAGCATAGTGGGGAAAGTCTTTGCTCGAGTCGCTCTGAACAGGCTCCAGAAGCTGGCCGAGCGCGTCTACCCTGAGGCACAGTGTGGCTTTCGTGCAGAGAGATCGACTATTGACATGCTGTTCTCCCTTCGTCAGATACAGGAGAAATGCCGTGAACAACAGATGCCCCTCTACATTGCTTTCATTGATCTCACCAAAGCCTTTGACCTCGTCAGCAGACGTGGTCTCTTCAGACTACTAGAAAAGATCGGATGTCCACCAAAGCTACTAAGTATCATCACCTCATTCCATGACAATATGAAAGGCACAATTCAACATGGTGGCTCCTCATCAGAGCCCTTTCCTATCCTGAGTGGTGTGAAACAGGGCTGTGTTCTCGCACCCACACTTTTTGGGATTTTCTTCTCCCTGCTGCTTTCACATGCGTTCAAATCCTCTGAAGAAGGAATTTTCCTCCACACAAGATCAGGGGGCAGGTTGTTCAACCTTGCCCGTCTAAGAGCGAAGTCCAAAGTACGGAAAGTCCTCATCAGAGAACTCCTCTTTGCTGACGATGCTGCTTTAACATCTCACACTGAAGAATGCCTGCAGAGTCTCATCGACAGGTTTGCGTCTGCCTGCAATGAATTTGGCCTAACCATCAGCCTCAAGAAAACGAACATCATGGGGCAGGATGTCAGAAATGCTCCATCCATCAATATTGGCGACCACGCTCTGGAAGTGGTTCAAGAGTTCACCTACCTAGGCTCAACTATCACCAGTAACCTGTCTCTAGATGCAGAAATCAACAAGCGCATGGGTAAGGCTTCCACTGCTATGTCCAGACTGGCCAAGAGAGTGTGGTAAAATGGCGCACTGACACGGAACACAAAAGTCCGAGTGTACCAGGCCTGTGTCCTCAGTACCTTGCTCTACGGCAGCGAGGCCTGGACAACGTATGCCAGCCAAGAGCGACGTCTCAATTCATTCCATCTTCGCTGCCTTCGGAGAATACTTGGCATCAGGTGGCAGGACTATATCTCCAACACAGAAGTCCTTGAAGCGGCCAACACCCCCAGCTTATACACTCTACTGAGTCAGCGGCGCTTGAGATGGCTTGGCCATGTGAGCTGCATGGAAGATGGCAGGATCCCCAAAGACACATTGTACAGCGAGCTCGCCACTGGTATCAGACCCACCGGCCGTCCATGTCTCCGTTATAAAGACGTCTGCAAACGCGACATGAAATCGTGTGACATTGATCACAAGTCGTGGGAGTCAGTTGCCAGCATTCGCCAGAGCTGGCGGGCAGCCATAAAGACAGGGCTAAATTGTGGCGAGTCGAAGAGACTTAGTAGTTGGCAGGAAAAAAGACAGAGGCGCAAGGGGAGAGCCAACTGTGCAACAGCCCCAACAAACAAATTTCTCTGCAGCACCTGTGGAAGAGCCTGTCACTCCAGAATTGGCCTTTATAGCCACTCCAGGCGCTGCTTCACAAACCACTGACCACCTCCAGGCGCGTATCCATTGTCTCTCGAGATAAGGAGGCCCAAAAGAAAGAAAGAAAGAAATAACATGTAAATACATGCACTAGGTACTGTCCAAAAGGAAAACTTGCAACATCACAATGTGATGGCCACACTCCACATACCAAGAACAGTTGTTGCGGACTTCAAAGTAAAACACACTTCAACCATTCACCTAATCTGCGCTCCTAGCAGTGAACCATGCTGCAAGTTTGAGCCAGAGAATCAGTGGTAGAACATTGTAGCGCTCTCTCCAACCTTCATGGGATGTGGGCATCACTGGCAAGGCCATCCCTGGTTACAACATAGGAACGCAGGAGTAGGCCATTCAGCCCTTCGAGCCTGCCCCGCCATTCAGTACGATCATGGCTGATCATCCTCTTCAATACCTTTTTCCCACACTATCCTCACATCCCCTTATGTCATTTGTATTTAGAAATCTGTCAATCTCTGCTCAAAATATACTCAATGACTGAGCTTCCACAGCCCTCTGGGGTAGAGAATTCCAAAGATTCACAACCCTCTGAGTAAAGAAATTTCTCCTCATCTCTGTCCTAAGTGGCTTCCCCTTTATTTTGAAATTGTGTCCCCTGGTTCTAGACTCCCCAACCAGGGGAAACATCTTAGCTGCATCTATCCTGTCTATCCCTTTAGGTATTTTGTAGGTTTCAATGAGATCACCTCTCATTCTTCGAAACTCTCGAGAATACAGGCCCAGTTTCCCCAATCTCTCTTCATAGGACAGTCCCACCATCCCAGGAACAAGTCTGGTGAACCTTCGTTGCACTCCCTCTATGGCAATAATATCCTTCCTAAGGTAAGGGGACCAAAACTGCACACAGTACTCCAGGTGGGGTCTAACCAAGGTTCTATACAATTGAAGCAAGACTTCACTATTCCTTTACTCAAATCCTCTTGTGATAAAGGCTAACATATCATTAGCCTTCTTCATTGTTTGCTGCACCTGCATGTTAGCTTTCAGTGACTTATTGACGAGGACACCCAGGTCCCTTTGTACATCTACACTTTCTAATCTCTTACCATTTAAGAAATACTCTGCACATCTGTTCCTCCTACCAAAGTGGATAACCTCACATTTTTCTACATTATATTCCATCTGCCATATTCTTGCCCACTCACTAAGTCTTTCCAAATTCCCTTGAAGCCGCTTTGCATCTTCCTCACAACACACATTCCCACCTAGTTTTGTGCCATCTGTGAACTTGGAAACACTACATTTGGTCCCCACATCCAAATCATTGATATATATTGTGAACAGCTGGGGCCCAAGTACTGATCCCTGCGGTACCCCATCAGTCACAGCCTGCCAATGCGGGGCTGACCCGTTTATTCTGTTTTCTGCCTGTTAACCAATCCTTAATCCATGCCAGTATATTACCTCCTATCCCATAAACTTTGATTTTGCTAACCAACCTCCTATGGGGGACTTTATCAAAAGCCTTCTGAAAATCCAAGTATACTATGTCCACTGAATCCCCTTTATCAATTCTGTTAGTAACATTCTCAAAAAACTCCAACAGGTTCATCAAACATGATTTCCCATTCATAAATCCATGCTGACTATGCCCAAATACATCATTATTATCCAAGTGTCCATTTATCACATCGTTTAGAATAGATTCGAGCATTTTCCCAATAACTGATGCAAGGCTAACAGGTCTGTAATTCCCTGTTTTCTCTCTCCCATCCTTGAAAATAGTGGGGTGACATTTGCAACCTTCCAATCTGCAGGAACCGCTCCAGAATCTATATAATTTTGGAAGATGATCATCAATGCATCCACTATCTCCATAGCTACCTCTTTCAACACTCTGGGATGTAGAATATCAGGTCCTGGGGACTTATCAACCTCCTGATTTCCTCTTCACAACTTACTTTCCTACCTATCTTTGTGTCATCAGCATATTTAGCGACCATACCTTCGGTCCCTTCATCCAAGTCATTTATCTAAATTGTTAAAAGTTGAGGCCCCAGCACTGATCCCTGTGGCACACCACTCGTTACATTTTGCCAAACAGAAAATGACCCATTTATGCCCACTCTTTCTCGTTAGCTAGACAATCTTCTATCCATGCCAAAATGTTACCCCCATACCTTGAGCTCATGAGCTATTATTTTCCTCAATAACCTTTGATGTAGCACCTCCCTCCCTTCCATTTCCTGATTTACAGCTATTTCTGGGATGTTACTTGTATCTTCTATGGTGAAGACCGATGCAAAATACCTGTTATCTGCAATCTCCTTATTTTCCATTATTAATTCCCCAGACTCACTTTCTATTGGAGTAACGCTCAACGTTCGGCCTCAACTGGAGTATTGTGTCCAATTCTGGGCACTGCACTTTCGGAAGGATGTGAAGCCATTAGAGAGGGTGCAGAGAAGATTCACAAGAATGGTTCCAGGGATGAGGGACTTCAGTTACATGGATAGATTGAAGATGTTGGGTCTTTTCTCCCTCGAGAAGTGAAGTTTAAGAAGAAATTTGATAAGTTGTTTTCAAAATCATGAGGGGTCTGGACAGAGTAGATAGAGAGAAACTGTTCCCATTGGCTGAAGAACCAGAGAACAGTGATTTAAGGTGATTGACAAAAGAAACAATGGCGACATGAGGGAAAACATTTTTATGCAGCGAGTGGTTAGGATCTAGAATGCACTGCCTCAGAGTGAGGTGGAGGCCGATTCAATTGAGGCCTTCAAAAGGGAATTGGATAATTATCTGGTGAAAACATTTTCAGGGCTATGGGGGAAAGGCGGGAGATTGGGACTAGGTGAGTTGTTCTTGCAGAGAGCAGGCACAGATATGATGGGCCAAGTGGCCTCCTTCTGTGCTGTAACCATTCTATGATTCTACGAGAATAAGAAAGTCTATGATTGACTTGGCTGATCTGCAGTTTCCTGTGTCGCTGATAGCAATTTCATGTGGCCTTAATGTCCTTCCTGATTTTATCATTGACTGAATTGAAACAAGTTCACAGCTGTTGCCATTACACAAATCCAGATCACCATGTGGGCAGGCAGAATTAAATGAGGGCACCAGTGCCAGTTTTGCATTGTCATGGTAACTGGATTCATTCACAGGGAGCCGGGATGCAGAAACAGAAATCGGACTTTGTGCTGCTCTGCTAATCAAGTACACGCAGTAGGTGTTTGAATGAGTTTGACTGACGCATATAGGGCATCAAGGGCACCATCAGAAATGAGTCTGATACGAGCATAATTGATCTATATTTTTTTTTAAATTTTATTTCCAAAATATACTTTATTCATAAAAATCTGCAAAAATTACATTGCCAAACAGTTTCAAACAGCACCAAAAAATACAAACATTGCAAGGGATATCAGTTTCCTTCTATACTATCATGAGTTTCTTCACAACCCTTCCATTTCACAATTGTCATGCCAAAAACCGTTTTACATTTACAGCAAATGAAAATATCAACGATACAGTTCCAGGGGTTTCCCATGGATCCAGCCCCTCAGTTCAGCTTGGTGGGGGGACCTTACACTGTGGTCTTTCCCCGTTGAGCCTTTGCTGCGGCTGCCCCAAGCTTTAGTGCGTCCCTCAGCACGTAGTCCTGGACCTTGGAATGTGTGATCTATATGACATTACCAAATAGGCCTGTTTCAGCTGTCTTCTTTCTGAAGCAAGCCTGGTGTCCATGTCACAACCACCAGTGCTCCTTACAATGAAGTTCAGGTTGCTTATAAATGACTTGAGGTTTATAACTTTTGGATTAACCCATAATCCTTTAAATAACTCCTATATCAAATTTCAACATTGATTTACTTGTTGGCAGATAGATATTTGTATACCATGTCTCATTTAATAGAATTTACATATGGATTCCTTGTATCCTAATACAATAGAGTATTTCATGCTTTGCGACCTCCCTCCAGTGTTGAATGCTGCAGATATTTCGAGGAAGAGGAACGTTAACTGGAATGCTGGACTGCGCTCGGAGTGTTGCCATCACGCCCTTTTTGGACGTTTGTGCTGTTACTCCCTCTAGTTTGTTGCTGTTCTGTCAGCGGAGTAACAGTTTGGCTCGGGGAACAGGTTACCTTCTGATCCTCTCTCGCACAATTCCGTTCACCATCTGATGAGTGGCCTTGATTGCTTTTGTGGAAATGTTCATGGCCAAATAACCTTTGTTACCTTCTTGAGAAAATTTGGTGAAGGGCCAAGGTGTATAGTGCAGAATGCCATTAAGGTTGAAGAGAGTTGGAAAGGAAATGAGGTCATTAAAAATCTTGGGGAGAAATGAAAATGAAATACCCCATTCAGTTAATCGACCACACAGGAAGATGAATTGCCAATTTGTAATCAGAATAAATTACCAGTGTGTCTCTGTTTCAAGCAGTGAAATTTGTCTCCTTTGAAAGAAGATAAAGTGGTGACATTTACAGAGGAATTCTGTTCCTCACATTTGTTTTAATTGTGTAACTGTGAGTGGAAGCAACTGTTTTGCATCACAAGTGAAGTATCATGAAAGCTGAGGGTAGTAACATAACTCTAAACAGAAGGGATTATATACCTTTACCGTGTTACTGTGGCTGCTCCAAAGCTCGGTCCATTGATATTTTCATCGACTGTAAATATTTGCAGCTGTCGAATAGCCCTGGATTAGCTCTATTGCCACAGATCTTTGGGAAAGTTATCTAGTGTTTTCAATATTTCTGTTTCTGTTTACAGCTACTGAGGATAAGCATCGAGTTCCTGATCCACAGTTTAGTGAATTGTTAATCATGAAGAGAGTGGGGACAATTAGCTGTCCGTAGGACTGAACAAAATTAAATGGGGTGGTTGGGGAGTGGGGGGGAAGCAGATAAAGGTCAGGAGTCTGATGGTCTATCAAAAAAGATGCAGTTTAAGGGTTTAATATCCTGGGAATTTTTTTGATAGAGCTGTAAAGAGGTGAGAAATTGATATTCTATGTGGTAGTGTCACTGCTGATGTCATTAAAAAGAGATTATTTCTGGAGGTATTCCCCCATCTCATTGCACTGAGATTTCCTTCCGGGTGTGACTTTAATTCTCACTCAAACAAAGGTGACATGAGGAAAATCCTGTTTATGCAACGAGTGGTTAAGATTTGGCATACACTGCCTGATAAGGTTCTGGATACAGATTCAATAATAGCCTTCAACAAGGAATTGGACAAATACTTGAAGGAGAAATGGTTGCAGGGGTCTGGGAAAGGAGCAGGGGCATGGTAGTAACTGGACTGCTCTTTGAAAGAGCTGGCCCAGACTCGATGGGCCAAATAGTCTTCTCCTGTATTGTGCTTCTTAGTTTAGTTTAGTTTAGAGATACAGCACTGAAACAGGCCCTTCGGCCCACCAAGTCTGTGCCGACCATCAACCACCCATTTATACTAATGCGACACTAATCCCATATTCCTACCACATCCCCACCTGTCCCTATATTTCCCTACCACCTACCTACACTAGGGGCAATTGCTCATGACCAATTTACCTATCAACCTGCAAGTCTTTGGCATGTGGGAGGAAACCGGAGCACCCGACGAAAACCCACACAAACACAGGGAGAACTTGCAAACTCCACATAGGCAGTACCCAGAATTGAACCCAGGTCGCTGGAGCTGTGAGGCTGCGGTGCTAACCACTACGCCACTGTGCCACCCTGTCCTCCGTGACAGAATATTTTTGCACATCTCTCAAATTCTTCACTGATTGACTAAGATCAACATAGTTTCAGTCGATCAGCCAGTGCAAGCAGATGATGTCCACAACCATTTGTTGCAGTTTTTGATAATGGGGGTTTTATTTTGATAGTCATTTCTCATAGAGTTATACAGCACAGAAACAGCCCTTTGGCCCATCGTGTCTGTGCTGGCCATCAAGCACCTATCTATTCTAATCCCATTTTCCAGCACTTGACCCATAGCCTTGTGTGCTATGGCATTTCAAGTGCTCATCTAATACTTCTTAAATGTTGTGAGGGTTCCTGTCTCTACCACCCCTTCAGGCAGTGTGTTCCAGATTCCAACCACCTTCTGCGTGAAAGAAATTTTCCTCAAATTCCCTCTAAACCTCCTGCCTCTTACCTTAAATCTATGCCTCCTCGTTATTGACCCCTCCGCTCAGGGAAAAAGTTTCTTCCTATCTAACCTATCTATGCCCCTCATTATTTTGTATACCTCAATCATGTCCCCCCTCAGCCTTCTCTGGTCTAAGGAAAACAACCCTAGCCTTTTCAGTCTCTCTTCATAGCTGAAATGCTCCAGCCCAGGCAACATCCTGGTGAATCTCCTCTGTACCCTCTCTAGTGCAATCACATCCTTCCTATAGTGTAGTTCCCAGAACTGTACACAGTACTCCAGCTGTGGCCTAACTAGCATTTTATACAGCTCCATCATAACCTGCCTGCTCTTATATTCTATGCCTCGTCTAATGTAGGCAAGTATCCCATATGCCTTCTGAAGCACCTTTTCTACCTGTGCTGCTGCCTTCAGTGATCTATGGACAAGTACACCAAGGTCCCTCTGACCCTCTGTACTTCCTAGGGTCCTACCACCCATTGTATATTTCCTTGCCTTGTTAGTCCTCCCAAAATGCATTACCTCACACGTCTCAGGATTAAATTCTATTTGCCACAGCTCCGCCCATCTTACCATCCCATCTATATCATCCTGTTCCAATTTCATGAAAGATTTCAATGTAAAGAGAATTACACAGTGGTAGGAGTTTTTATTTTAATTAGAATACAGCCAAGGTCCTAAAATGATTTAATTTTGAAAGTATAATAGCCCTCTAAATGAAGTAAAGCACCCTTTTTGTGCAATTATCTCATATTATATAATCGCTTTGTGGGAAAGATCTTTTGATATTGTCGTTGTTTGACTGATGGATCCCTTCAAATCGAGCAAAAGGTTATTGAAAATACAAATTTGATATGCTGGCTCTTAGAAAAGTAAAATTGCAGTTATAATTAATAATGAACAGAATGCATTAGAAAGAGAAGATGGAGAAGGCAGTTTGAAACCCACTAGGATGATTGTATAACCATTTTAATAAAATGAGCAGCAACAATGGATAATTAGGGTTAGGATTAGGGTTAGTGTTTCTTCGAGGCCAATCTGGAAAATTGACAAAAGGTGACACGCTAAAACCACTTTAAGTACAGACCTTTATAGTATGTGAAAGTACAGTGGGGCATGGGCTTGCCTTTTTTTCCTGTTCATTCATGGGATGTGGGCATCACTGGCAAGGCCAGCATTTGTTGCCCATTCCTAATTGGCCTTGTGAAGGTGGTGGTGAGCTGCCTTCTTGAACCATGTAGTCCATGTGAGGTAGGTACACCCACAGTGCTGTTAGGAAGGGAGTTCCAGGATTTTGACCCACGACAGTGAAGGAACGGCGATATAGTTCCAAGTCAGGATGGTGTGTGACTTGGAGGGGAACTTGCAGGTGGTGGTGTTCCCTTGCATCTGCTTCCCTTATCCTTCTAGGTGTTAGAGGTTGTGGGTTTGGAAGGTGCTGTCATAATGTAAGCTGCAAGTTTATGTGATATTCCATCACTTTTATTACAAGAGGGGAAAAAACTGAAGTATCAGGAAATACTTTTTGTTACGATGATGAATTTCGAATTTAGTGGGGAAATGTGAGTGACAAAGGCCTGTGATTTATCATCTTGATGGACCTGGAAGTATTCCCAGAAAATTTTAACTTCACGACTTTATTTGATACATTTTATGACAGGCTAATGTAATTTTACCTTTTGAGAATAATTTCTTCTGGAAGGTTACAAGTATTTTAAATATGAATTTCAATGCATTACAACTTTACAGGGTCTGGTAAATCTGGTACATCATTTTAATTTGCTAACTGAAATCTTTACAATAACCCCAAGAGTCAGTGGATATCTGAAAATATTTCTGGCTCAGGTTCTGGGTGTCTAACGGTGGGAAAAGTAGGGTTTGATTGATCAGTCCTGCCAGTAAACCAACCTGATTAGTTGACAACTTACAATTCCAGTGAAAAAAGTAGATTTTCTTTTGTAGGTCACTTGAGAGTCAATCACATTGGCATTGGTCTGGACTCACATAGAGACGAGGCTGGATAAGCACAGCAGGTTTCCTTCCCTGAAGAACATTAGTGAACCTGTTAGGTTTTTTATGACAATCCGATGGCTTCATGGTCACATTTACTGAGATTTTTTATTTCCAGATTTTTAAAACTGAATTCAAATTTTCAAACAGCCCTTGGTGGGATTTGAAGTGCCCTGCTGTGGATTATTAGTCCAGGTCTCTGGATTATATGTCCAGTAACACCCCCACTAGGAGGAAGACATTTTTTACACAGCGAGTGGTAAAATGATCTGGAACTCACTGCCTACGAGGGTGGTGGAAGCAGGGACAATGAATGATTTCAAAAGGAAATTGGATGGGCACTTGAGGGAAATAAACTTTCAGGGCTACAGGGATAGAGCAGGGGAATGGAAGTGATTGGATTGCTCTGCAGAGAGCTGGCATGGATTTGATAGTCAGAATGGCCTCCAACGTGCCTTTATGACTATCACGTTACCAAACTCTGATTATGTCTATGTCCTGGGGTGGTGAGCAATGTGCTGAGAGCCTTTGTGTAGAGTCTGTGGAAGTCTTGTGGCCCCAGTTGCTGTAATACAGCAGACACTGTGCCCATTGAGAACAGGTACTTCAGGGGAGACCCAACCATCTTGTCGTCCTGCATATGGCTTCCAGCAGAGTGACTTCAGTAGAATGACTCCTCTTCATTTCTTTGATCTTTAGAGACCATTTAATCAAATGGATGTTTTTGTCCCAAACTGACATTCTGTCGAAGAAACAAGGCAGCACTGTAAAAGCAGACAGCAGCCCTTAAATAGCTGCTGGGACCCAAAATTCCAGCTCCAACCCCTTTCACTCATAGCCAATCTGTAGTACAAATTTGTCTGGTTGCTATTTTTCAAAAGTAACTTGTTCATGACTTAGTTGGAAACATCAGTTGGAGGAAATCTTCATGCATACACGTAAGACGCTGCCATGTATAACAACTATAACATATAACTACATATAACAACTTGAGGAATTCTTAGAGAATTACATAGAGTTGCTTATAAATGCAATGCCAGGATTAGGTCACTAACATTGCGCAATAATCACATACTTTTCAGTTTGTTTGGATATTTGTAATTAGTTAATTTCTCAACGAGTTTTATAGGATGTTGAATTTTCTCACCGTCCTTTTAAAGTTTCAGTTCTTGCCTTGGAGCTGTCAGTGTTGCTTTCTGTATTTACTGTAGAATATAATTCTCAGATCGGGGTTCTCACTGTTTAATGCTTGGTTACAATCCTACAGGTACAAAATGTACAGGGAAAATGAACGAGTGTAGTCAATTCCTCAGACACAAATGTTTATCACAAATAATCACTGGCTGGTGCATTCCATGTGCTGAAATACCAACAGATGTTGCAGAACACAGCAAGGTTAGCCCAATTCACTCCAGCTACAGTCTCAAACTCTTTCACAGTGTTCCAATTGGCTATTATGCCAGGATTGCAAAATTGACCCTGATATCTTTCTTTCCCTCCGATTTTAGTCTCTGGGATGAATTAAGAAGCCATCTCTGTTAATCCTATTTCTATCTAGTTTACATAACAATAATTCCATTCATTAGCGTAGGTGGGATGAACATCTCTGCCAACTGCAGTAAACAGCACATGTGCACACGGTTTGTTAACGCTGTATAATGTAATATGACATAAGGGAGTGTTTCTTCTTTTTAATGTTGTAAAACATAATTAGTTCAGGGCAGGGAATCTTGTTTTTCATGGACTTCCAGCCATAGTAAAATTCAGAATGTCACGATTGATTCTCCTGCTGTATGAGAACGGCAACTGCTTCTGGACAACCTGCTTATTCTGCCAGCTGCACCTTGCTCTCAAAGCAGAGAAATAGGTGATAATTATATACAGTACAGATCTCTGCTAACTGCCATTGGAAAATGAAAAGGCATCATCCTGGGGGCTTTTAAAATTGGACTTCAGTTTTAAAGCTTAAAAATTCCCTTTGTGCAGAAGTCAGATGTTTTCAAGCATAATTATTCTGTATAAAATGGGGCAATACTTCAGCCAGTATTTCATGGATACCAATACAAACGCAAAATACTGTGGATGCTGGAAATTTGAAATAAAAACAGAAAGTGCTGGAAATACTCAGCAGGTTAGGCAGCATCTGTGGAGGGAGAAACAGAGTTAACGTTTCAGGTCGATGACCTTTCATCAGAACTGGGAAAAGTTGGAAATGTAATAGGTAAAGCTCAATGTGAGATTGATGAATAGCACCTCATCTTTTGATTAGGCACTTTACAAACTTCTGCACTTAACACTGAGGGTTATGATTTCAGATCATAACCCCACCGCTCCCGTTTTGTTTCCTTTTTCTTTTAAGGTTTCGGTTTTACTCTCTTGTTTTTCTCTCTCTTTGCTTTTGGACGGCAGCTGTTCATCAGGCTGCCATCCACACCGCCCCTAAAAACATCTTTTGTTTCTTTATTTGTCCCATTACCACTTCCTTTGGTCTCGCGCCACTAACTCTTTTGCCATTTAATCTCTCCTGTCCTCCAGCCGATCACTGATCTTCCCTTTTGTTCTTTTCTCCACTCTCCCCATTTCACTTGCTTAAAACCTGTCACATTTCTAACTTTTCCCAGTTCTGATGAAAGGTCATCAACCCGAAACATTAACTCTGCTTCTCTCTTCACAGACGCTGCCAGACCTACTGAGTATTTCCAACATGGATTCTTTAGTTTAAGTGGGCAATCTTGTGATTGGGTGCTTTTTTTTAAAGCGGAAGTTCCCCTTTACCAGTTGGGTTCCTCACGGCCACCCCCCCCCCACCCCCCCCCCAGCACTCCCACCCACTGTCCTCACATGGCTTGGAGTGACATTTGTTTGATAATGTTTCTGTGAACCATGGGATGTTTCGCTGCTTTAAAAGCGCTATGTAAATGTAGGTTGTTGTTGAGTGGATGGACTCTACTCCTCGGTCTCTATTACTTTTGTGTTTGAATAAATTCACGAGGAACCATGAATGGTGACTGTTCCTTCCTGTTTATAAGCAAGTAATGAGCCTCTACCAGTCAAGCAACACAACCCAGATCGTTGTGGCCATATTAAGCAGGAAATGTACATCCCAACCATCCCTCCCCTGTTCCATTGCTCAAGATATTGTTAAATCGAAATAAAACAGGCTCCCAACTCCTGCCACCTATTATTTCTATCGGGATCTATTTTAAGAACATTATACAATCAGTGGACACTTTGCTAGGGTTCAACAACAGATAATCTCTGTACTCACCTTGTGTTAACGCTGATCTGTTAATTGTTCACATAACTAATACTTCATTATTCAGAAACCACTGGAGTCTAATCAATGGAAATATCAATCTTGAAAAATGCACTGTATTCATTTACATTCATAAGTATAAAAGAACACATTGATAACTGCTTTCCTGCTCCCAAGATTTTGAAATTCCTTTGCATACTGAAAAAAAGGTCCTGGCCATGTTCTCTTTAATAATGTGTTGAATCCGTTGCATAAGAAGAGAATGTAGTGCTCAGGTATATTTTAATGATTGGAAAGCTACTTTTATTTAAAATAGGCAGGAAGCCGCAGAACAGTTTTGCAGAACAATTTTTCCAGCATTTGTATCTACAGATGTAGTTATATTCACGGTGGGGTCGTGTACACTAGCTCTCAACTGCAAGATTTAGATTTTCAAGCAAGACATCAAAAACCAAACCTCATTATCCAGGCGAGTTTTAAAAAAAAATCCCCCTTTACAGAAAATAATTACAGGTCAAGATGTAAAGAATAGTGGATCCCTGATTACTGTGAATAGAGCTTGAGTGAGTTTATACACTTCAACTAAACCTGAGATTAGATAGCATCCTTTAATCTAATCAAACTAGCGGAGCAGGGAAATCCACTTGGAATGATTTACTTGGGTTTCCAGAAGACGACTTCTAAAGATTAAGACTGAAATGTGGAGATGTGGAGATGAATGAATATTTTAGCGTTATGGTATAATACCTATTTGTGGATCAAGGGGGTGAGGTTGTTGGTCTGAATTCGCTTTCCTCAGTCTGTTCTTCCTTACTGTGAGAGCTGTTAAAATTTTTGTTGCAACTCGTATCATTTCTTTGAAAATTCCAGAATCTCAGTAGAGGATGAAAACGTCCCAATGAAAAACTATTGTATTTATCTGTGGTAAATGTTTGAAATGAAAGACAGTAAATGCTGGAAGTGCTCATCAGGTCGAGCAGCATCTGTGCAGAGAGAAACAGAATTAACGCCCGGGATGTTACCAGCCCCAGGGTGCCCGGCTAGTGGGGGGTGGGGGCAGGTGGGTCGGTAAAATGCAGGGGATCCGTGTTGGGATGGCTCCCTGACTGAGTCGTGCCACTGGTTAAGTTTGCCAATGACAGTGGCTCGGCTGCCAGTCAACTGGAGATGGGCAGCCAATTTGAGTGATTAAAGGCTTAATTAAGGGCCACTTTTCTAGGCCGCTGCGGAATGCCACCCTCCCGCCAGCTGCAGGGAGGCAGCCTCCCAGTGGCTGTCTGGTGTGTAGGTGGTGGGGAGTGGGGGGGGGAGACCCATCGGGGTTGGAGGCTCCATGGCCCAAGGACGGGGCCACCAGCAGCAATGGCCGTCATGCGGCCCTGATGTTGCCGCTGGAGGGGTTTCTCTCCCCGCCACCCCTCCGCCCCTAACCCGTGATTTCCAGGACCTGCCTGGTTGGCCCTGGCAAAAAGAAACCAATTCTGCTACTCCTGCGCGAGCATCTCAAAATGGAGGTACCCTCGCGTTCTCCTTGCTGCCTCAACAGCGGCCACCTCTCTCAGTGATGCTGTCAAGGCTGTAGAGCTGCCAGCCCTCTGATTGGACCAGCAATGTGGAAGGCCCGCCTCCTTTAATTGGCCACCTCCCCCACATGCCATTCGTTAATTGGACGGTCCCAACTATATTGTTTTGAGGAAGTGAAAGGGAGGACAGTGGGAAGAGGAACAAAGGGAACGTCTGGAGGGCAGGAGACATTTGCTTAAAACCTGTTACATCTCTAACTTTCCCACTTCTGATGAAAGGTCACTGACCTGAAACGTTAACTCTGTTTCTCTCGCCACAGATGCTGCCAGACCTGCTGAGTATTTGCAGCACTTTCTGTTTGTATTTCAGATTTCCAGCATCCGCAATAATTTGCTCTTGTGGTAAAAGTTGATTGGACAATATTTTAAAGTGGATGATTTTCACGCACAGAATATGTATTTACATAGTATACTGAAATCTTGCATGGAATACACATTTTCAATCTGTCAGACTTTCCGCTCATTGCACTTGATCCATTTTGTGACACTTCAGTGTTGCACGTTGGGTCACAGTAATGTTACTGGGATCCGATCTTCAATTTAACTTAGGCTGGGCTCCCTCACCAGGCCAACTGAGGACAGAAGAGGACCAGCTCCCGAAGAGACTGTGAAAGATTAATGTTTCTTCTTTAACTCCTCCTCCACCCTTTCAACATCCTTTCCCCCAACCCCTTGCACCTCCATTCCCTCCACATACCCAAATGCCACGATTATCTGCCTCGTGCCACCAACGCTCTGAACCACCACCACCCCCCCCCCCCAACCCCTGTGCTACCGAAACCCAGGAACAACCCCAGTGCTGCTGAATTCCACGACCCTCCCCAATACTGCTTAATACCCAATAATTACCTCCAGTTGGTTTATTTCAAATAACACCTTGTTTTATATTATCAGCTTTAAAAATGGTATTGAAGAAAAATTCAAATATATAGACAGATGAACTTATATATAAAATGAAGATCCCTCATTTACAGTTTTCACAGAGTTCACAGAATCACAGAATAATACAGTGCAGAAGAGGCCCTTCAGCCCATCGAGTCTGCACCGAGGCATTAAAGACACCTGACCTGTCTACCTAATCCCATTTGCCAGCACTTGGCCCATAGCCTTGAATGTTATGACGTGCCAAGTGCTCATCCAGCTACTTTTTAAAGGATGTGAGGCAACCTGCCTCTACCACCCTCCCGGGCAGGGCATTCCAGACCAGTTGCGGACTTCAATCCCGAATCACTGGTAAACATTTCAGTGTATCTACAATATATTAACTTTAACATGTGGAATGTGCTTTCTATGAAAACTCCAATATGAACCAGCTCTTCCAGAAATCTCATTATAAACAAATGCCTAACGTGTCCCTTCCAGGTGACCCTGGTATGACATTCAATGTTAGAGCTGTCAGAAAACACAAATGTCACGTAACACCGTCTGTCATGTAACGCCCAGTGTTTTAGTTTATCTTTTGCCCACAAGTTGTTCAGAATGTTTTCTGAAGATAATGGCTTTTTTTTCTCAGTAACTGAAATTTATAATGTCTAAAACGTTCAACAAAGTAAAACATTCTTTTGCGATAACACTAGTGTATCCCTCATGGTTTTGTCCATGGAAAGGCAGAACAGTGCAAATTTTCCTCGGAATATTGGTGATGGTGTGGGTCAGGATGTAAAGATCTGCAGCTGCAGAAGCTCCATTTAGTGGTAGAAATGTACAGCTACAGGCACGACTTCCTTGTCGATCTGTGATGCCCAAATAACGCATACATGGCAAAATTTACCAAATACCTCATGAATTTAATCGGTTGAATTGTCTTTTGTGTTTTTTTTATGCCTTTGTTAAAGTATGTACTTAAAACTGTCAGCGTCTCCCAAAAGCCTGGGCTTCAACTTGATGTTTTTGCTCCAAGCGATGACATTGTTAGTAGAATTCAGATGTTGCAGTCTGAGCATGTGCTCAAGTTCAACCTTAAGTTCCATGATACATCAAGACCATTTGGTCAGTTGCCATTGTTACAGCACAGAAGGAGGCCAGTCAGCCTGTCAGGCCTGTGCTGGCTGTCTGCAAGATCAATTTAGCTAGTCCCACTCCACTGCCCTTTTCCTGCAGCTCTGCAAATTTCTTTTTTTTAGATAATTTGAAAGCCACAATTGAATCTGTCTCCTCCACACGCTCAGGCAGTGCATTCTGGATCCTAACCACTCGTAGCGTAAAAGAAGTGTTTCTTCATGTTGCCATTGCTTCTTTTGCCAGTCACTTGAAATCAGTGTCCTCTTGTTCTCAACCCTTCTGTCAATGGGAACAGTTTCTCTCCATCTACGCTGTCTAGACCCCTCATGATTTTGAACAACTCTATCAACTCTCCTCTCAACCTTTTCTGCTCTAAGGAGAACATCCCCAACTTCAGTTATCCGGACCTAGACTGGGATAGTAACAGTGTAAAGGGCAGAGAGGGGGAAGAGTTTCTGAAGTGTGTTCATGTATTTTTAATGTGTAAGGCACTGTGGCAATTAAAACATGTTTGCTGACTATGTAGCATATTACGAATCAGTTCATTCAAAAGAATAAGAATGTCTGTGGAGTAGTTAAGCTTCAAATCCTTGTGTGCCCATCTGTTGTACAGGTCATGACACAGTGAGGTGTAAGCTGAAACCAGGGTCAAACGAGCTTCACGATTTGGATTAAAATGTGCCAAATTGAGTTTGGTTCCTTTGTATGACCTATTGCGAGCTTGTATATTGAAGAGGAGCCATCAGTTACAGCTTCCAGTTTTTGTATGAAGATGAATGGGAATGATTACAGTAATCTTACATAGCACAGCTAAAATAATCTTCCAAGTACAGAATTGTTACAGATGGCGGATCTGGAGGTTGCCATTCAAACCTAGCCTTCAAACGCGGTCAAATTAATTAAATATGTCTGTTGGAAGGAGTTAATAAAGGTTCCATTTTTATTCACCCCATGTGTGCACAGGTTCTCCACATGCCTTATCATCACTGTAGCCGTGTTGTACGGAATGTTAAATAGATCTGCAGGAAGCAAGCTGTTGCCCTGGTAATGCATTTAACCATTTGCTCTGCATGATTTTGCATTATAGATAAAAGGATGAGGCTCCGCTCTCTGAAAATGACAGCTTTCATCTTGTTACATAGCTAAATTTATTAAGCACTCTGATTCATATAGCAAGGCAAGATGATGATGGCCAGTATAGATCTGTGGTGGCTGCTTATTCTCTGGAGTATTGGCTGTAGCCTCTGGCAGAGGTCTGAAGCGGCTGATATTGCCACTGCATTGTATCCGGGGATGCTGGTGTTGCCCATAACAACGGTTGCTCGGATACCATTGCGCACGTATGGGGAGAGTCAAGTTGCTGAGTATGTGTGTCCTGTTCCTTATGTTGTGTTACTTGGCTGTTTTCATTTGCTATACTAGTTAAGGAGTTATTATTTAAAGCAAAGATATTTTTCAGCGATGGATTTCATTCTAGTTTATAGCAACTGGGTTATGTAAAAAAAAAAAATTAATCCAACAGTAAATTTGGGTCATACTGTAGAAGCTGGACTATATATGTAAATAATAACAAATCTATTCACATCTGTACAGGGAACCAGAAACCTTGGTCCCATTGTCAACTATCCTTTCAAAGGGTATTTCTGGACGGCTTATTGGGAGCTGTTACAATATTTCTGTGATTGATCGGTTGACTTTCTCCTGCATCAGTTTGCCATAGGTACACAACAAAATGGTTTAAAAAGTTCAGATTTAATTTGGGTTACATTACATTTAATTTCATTTAATGCTCAATAGGGTGGACATGGAGTGGGATGTTTCCACTTGTGGGGGAGACCAGAACTAGGGCCATAAATATAAGACAATCACTAATAAATCCAATGTGGAATTCAGAAGAAACCAGAGGGTGGTGAGAATGTGGAACCCGCTACCCCAGGGAGTGGTTGAGGTGAATAGTGTAGATACATTTAAGGGGAAGCTGGATAAGCAGATGAGGGAGAAAGGAAACGGGATCTGCTAATTGGGTGAGATAAAGTAAGGTGGAAGGAGGCTCATGCGGAACATGAGAATGGTGGGGGGCTGTTGGGTCAGTTGGCCTATTTATTTATTTAGAGATACAGCACTGAAACAGGCCCTTCGGCCCACTGAGTCTGTGCCGACCATCAACCACCCATTTATACTAATCCTACACTAATCCCATATTCCTACCACATCCCCACCTTCCCTCAATTCCCCTACCACCTACCTATACTAGTGGCAATTTATAATGGCCAATTTACCTACCAACCTGCAAGTCTTTGGCTATGGGAGGAAACCGGAGCACCCGGAGGAAACCCACACGGTCACAGGGAGAACTTGCAAACTCCGCACAGGCAGTACCCAGAATCGAACCCGGGTCGCTGGAGCTGTGAGGCTGCGGTGCGAACCACTGCGCCACTGTGCCGCCTTATGTGTTGTAAATTCTATGAAATCCTACGTCACTTGCGTCAGTCTCTACCCAGTAGTGCTATAAAGAAATTACGGAACCAAAAGAGGCCATTCAGCTCATCGATTCCATGCCTGCTCTCTCTCTCTCTCTCTCTCTCTCTCTCGAGAAATCCAGTCAGTCCCAATCTCCTGCTCTGTCTCTGTAACCCTGCAATTTTATTTCCCTGAAGTGCCCGTTCAGTTTCCTTTGAAATCATCAATTATGTCCACTTTCACCACCCTCATGGGCAGAGAGTTCCAGGTCTTTACCACTCGCTGCTTAAAAAAAGTTCTGACTCACATGCCCTATATCTCTTGACCCAAAACCTTAAAATTTGTGTCCCCCTCTGTCAAAAGCTTTCATAATTTTATAGACTTCTATTAGGTCACCCCTTAGCCTTTTTTCAAGAGAAAAGAGATCCAGCCTATTCATCCTTTCCTGATACATATATCCACGCATTTCTGGTATCATCCTTGTAAATCTCCTCTGCACCCTCTCCAGTGCCTCTTTATCAAGTTAGAAGAACACATAGTATATTTGAATTATTTTGTTCTACTCTTTCATGGGATGTGGGCATCACTGGCAGGCCAGCATTTGTTTGTTACCCATCCCTAGTTGTGCTTGAACTGAGTGGCTTGCTAAGTCATTTCAGAGGGCATTTAAGAATCAACGCTTTTGCTGTGGGTCTGGAGTCACATGTAGGCCAGACCAGGTAAGGATGGCAGATTTCTTTGCTTAATGGACATTAGTGAACCAGATGTTTTTTTTAAGACAATGGTTTCATAGTACCATTCTTGAGACTAGCTCCAGATTTGTTTAATGAATTAATTGAATTTAAATTCCACCAACTGTTGTGGGATTTGAACCCATGTCTGGAGGGATTATTAGTCCAGTGACATTACCACTACACCACCATCTCCCCAAGTATGCAGCTTGCGAGTGAGTACTTTGTCAAAGCATATACAATCCATAGCATTAAAATCTCCTAAATATATGTCTGGGACACCCCATAGTGATTATTGCAAAATATTTATGGCCTGTTGATCGGGCTCAGTAACACCTTGCCAAGAAAATCCAGATTGCAGGATTTTCAAAGTGTATTTTTTTTTTCTTCCTTGGGCTCAGAGGCTGAATGTGGAACTTGTGAAATTCTCATTATTGCTGCTGAATAATAAGCTGCTCTCTGATGCTTCTGACATATCCTCTGTGCTGATGGTGACCTCTGCTCACTGTCTTTGTTCTTTGGCCCTGGCGCAGTACAGGAGAGCCTCATCATGCACACTCCGGCACAACTTAAAGTACCCTAATCTATTAATTGCATTGGAAATAGTAAAGGATCAACACAATTGTATAGCTGACCCGAAGAGCATGTTGTTTCTTGTAATGCAGATTGCATTATTATATCCACAGTCTATACCTAATATTTGTACGACTATTCCCTGGTGTTGTTAATAATAAACAATTCATGGACTTCTGCAGTGATTGTACTGTACTCTTTTTCACAAAGAAACATAATTGAAACTGTTTTCTGTTACTTGCGAGACAGGTTTGTAGTCTGTCTTGGAGGTGACTTCCAGTCCAGCATTTTCATTTTGAAGACTTAGGAAGGGGTAAGGTTAAGTTGTGTTTAAAAAAAAAACGCACAGACTTGGTTAAGGACACGTCTCACATCAGGATCAAATTAGTATGGGAAAGCAAAGTTTAAGTCAAGATCATGAATATTAAAATGAGCATTATTAATGGAGATAGTTGGGAGAGATTAGTTTCAGTGTAAAGGATTCTCTCTACAGTTCATTAACAAAAGCAGCATATTTATTCTAAGATAGAAATGGGAAATGCACAGAGCATCTGGGGGAGAAAGCTGATGAGTTTATATTCCTACTAGTTAGGAGCTGTACAGATATTTATCAATTGTTTGATGAATTGACACTAGACAGACGCAATGAGCAGCTGTCAGTGTGGCAGTGCTGATTGTTGTCCTTCCTGGTTTTAAATACTAAATTCAAGGTCGTTTGGGGAAAAAAACTCATATCAGCTGGGCTGGATAATCCTTCACAAAATTAGCAAAACATTAATGAGTTGCTATTTCAATTTTTATTTCTAAAAAATTTGCGTTGAACTCAAGGGCCGACAGAAAAATTCATTTCACACTGTACAACAAGGATCACCATTCTACACAGTTTCAATTAAATATAATCTGTTTGTTGAACCAGATATGAGTTGAATGAGTGAAGCTAGCACTGATCTATTTTTAGTGTGTGGGGCAGGGGGTTGGGTAGGGAGTGGGTAGTTCTCAGATTTTATGGGAGGGTTGCTTTTTTTTGGTGCTTTTGACATGTTTCTTTGGGCCCCCACCTCTGAAGATTCAAAATCCCAGCTTAATTTTTAAAAATTTGGTCATGGGGACTGGATTTTACCGAACCCCCCTCCCCCACTCCCCCCCTACACGCCCTCCATGTCGGGTTTTGTGATGGGGGAAGCTGGAAAATGTCTCGAAGAGAGAGCAGCATGTACCCCGACGCCACGACGGCCCAGCCCGATATTACGGGCGGTGGCGAGGCCTTGTGGAGGCTCTCCCGCTGCTCACCAACGGGACCCCATTTTGATTATTTAAATACATTAAAATGATTGATTTAATTAAGCTCACGTCGCCGCCACCCGGTGTCCCACTATCTTTGGCCCAGCGGCTGGCACTCCCACACCTTCGGATCCCCGTCCGGGGCAACGAGGCACAACACTGGTGTGGGGGGTGGGGGGGGGGGGGTCAACGTAATGTCACGGGTGTCGGGGATGGTGGTAAGTGTCATGGTTTAAACTTTGTGCAGTTTGGTGGTGGGAAGGTCAGATGGTAAACATAAGAAGATAGGAACAGGAGTAGGCCATTCAGCCCCTCGAGCCTGTCCCGCCATTCAATGAGATCATGGCTGATCCGCGGCCTAACTCCATATACCTGCCTTTGGCCCATATCCCTTAATATCTTTGCTTAACAAAAAGTCTATCTATCTCAGATTTAAAATTAACAACTGTTCGAACTTCAACTGCTGTTTGTGGGAGTGAGTTCCAAACCTCTACCACCCTTTGTGTAAAGAAGTACTTCCCAACATCTCTCCTGAAAGGTCTGGTCCTAAATTTTAGACTATGCACCCTAGTTTTAGAATCTCCAACCAGTGGAAATAGTTTATCTTTATCTAGCCTGTCTTTTCCTGTTAACATCTTGAAGACTTCGATCAGATAAATGTAAGTGTTTTGAGGGGGAAAGGGCAAATAATTTAATTGTTATTGGAGGGTGGGAGCAGGGCAAAAGAGATGTATTTATTTATTTTAATTCAATTTACCATTAAATATTTAAATTAGCCAGTAGGGCTGACTGCCCTTTAAAAATGGCATCAGCACCTGCACATAGGCAGCTGATACCATTACTGGGGACGGACAGCTTGCCCCCTCCACGTGATCGGGGGGGGCGGGGGGGGAGAAGACCTGCCCCGGGGATGCAAATGAGCCGCTGCACGGGAGATTGTGGCGGCTCTGGGCGGGCTGCCGTTTGTTCATCGGCGAGATTATAAAATCCAGCCCGGGATGTGGGCATCACTGACAAGGTCAGTATTTATTGCCCAACCCTAATTGCTCTTGAGAAGGTGTTGGTGAGCTGCCTTCTTATACTGCTGCATTAGACTTTTTCGTAGTGGTTTGGTACAACTGAGTAGCTTGCTAGGCCATTTCAGAGAGCCGTTAAGAGTCAGCCGTGTGACTGTGGGTCTGGAGTCATGTGTAGGCCAGACCGGGTAAGGATGGCAGATTTCCTTCCCTGAAGGACATTAGTGAACCAGATGGGTTTTTACAACAATCCAGTAGTTTCATGGTCACCATTACTGAGACTAGCTTTTAATTCCAAATTTATTTAATTAATTGAATTCAAATTCCCCAGCTACCATGGAGCAATTTGAAAGGTGGCATCGACTGTAATGGCAGATGACATTATACTCTTTAGTTTTTATCTATAGTCCACCTGGTAACTCTGCATTAAGAAGTATTGATCTACTAATGTGGTGTTAGCTGATGTTGCATTGGGTGCTTGAGTGTAAATACTTACAACTTACGTTGGTTTAAAGATCTAATGTTGCCTTTTTATGTTTGTTAACTGCTTTTTAAACAGCAGTTTAATTAAGGACGAGCATTAAATACCATCCTTGTCAGCATCCCTCATATTCAGAGAATAAATAAAACAATAGTGTTTGATGTGACATGTGCAAACTTCATTTCCATTTCATGTTGATTTCTCCCATGAATTAGAATTTGCTGTTCAAACACTGGAGAGAATCGGTCGAGTTTCAATGGTGAGGAGAACAAGAAATTTAGGTTAAAGGAGGAATTTTTCTGAAAAACAGATTATTAAAACCTTTTTATTAAAAGTACAGCTTTCTAATAGATAATATCTTATGCTGGCTAACACCAAATTATATATTTTTCAATGCAGATGACATTAAAATGTAGGTAATAGAATTGGATCACTTACAGGCTGAACTGTCCACCCTTATAAAACTCCTCACAGAGCATTTTGTTATGTTTCATATCACACGAATCTTGAAGAAGGTTATTGGAGTATGAAATATGCTTTCAAGATCCCATTATTTGGCCTGCTGGAAGGTTGTCGCTGTTACTTTTTCAAAATCAGCTGTTCAAGCGAAACTCGGTTGTAGTGAAAACAGAGACTTCAACAGAATCCTTCTTGATAACCTGTTAACATATTCTGTCGTGTTACAAGGGGGCTCAGAGTTTGACGTCAGCAGTGCAATGATGGCCTTCACCATTGACCTTGAAGAAAGCAGCCCAGGAAGATCCAGTGATTTCTGTGCTCCGGCTTTCCCATCTGCCGATGTTTATATTGTATTAAACAATGGAAAATAAAGTCATTCCTCTTCAACCTGGTTGAATTCTTTGAGGAGGTAACTAGGCCAGTGGATGAATGTCGCCCTGTTGACATTATTTATTTGGACTTTCAGAAAGCTTTTGGTACAAGGGCGCGTCCTGTTGATTGGATAGGGCAGGGGTTGACTTTCTGAAGACAGAGAGCAGACAGCAGACACTTTGGGACATGCTCAATGCACCAGCCGATGTGTTCATTTACACTGAATTTCTGTGTCAAACCTTTGTCAGACACATGGGTGTGTGGCATAAAGTGGAGGTGACATTGTGCATTGGAAGTGGTGAAGGAGAGCTGTCAGAGACTTTGACAGATACGGGTGAGAGTGGAGGTGGTGTCAGGGCAGGTGAGATGGGAGGAGGTTCTGGCAAAAAGGAAGCAAGATGTTGGTGTTGGTACGTGGAACAGGGCGAATGGGGCTGTGGGTTGGGTTGGGATGTGGCAGGGGTTGGATCTTGCCCTCATGCAAAAGGGAGCCCTGGCACATGAGCGTGCAGGATTGGGTGCGATGCTTGGATGCATTAAAGTAGAGAAAGGAGGTGCTGGTGGCTGGGAGCACAGGGAGGGAATGGGGCACTGGAGAACTTGCAGCATTTTGGAGGGGAAAGTTGAGTCTGGTGTCCTCAAGTTAGTGGGGGTGGCGCAACCAGGAATGGAGCTCGAAGCACAGGAAGTTGGGGTAGTGTGCTTTGAGGGGGGCTAAGGTTTAAGAGTGCTGGGGGCGAAACTATGTTCTGGGGTATAAGGAGGCTGTGGATTCTGGGAAGTGTAGAAAAGGGATATGCAAAGCATGGATGTGCAATGTTGCAGGTACTTTTTTTGATTACATTCTCACGGGATGCGGGCATCACTGGCAACACCAGCATTTATTGCCCATCTCTAATTACCGTTGAGAAGGTGGTGGTGAGCTGCCTTCTTGAAGCGCTGCAGTCCATGTGGGGTAGGTATACCCACTGTGCTGTTCGGAAGGGAGTTCCAGGATTTTGATCCAGCGACAGTGAATGAACAGCGATATGGTTTGTGACTTAGAGGGGAACTTGCAGGTGGTGATGTTCCTATGCATCTGCTGCCCTTGTCCTTCTAGGTGGTAGAGGTCGCGGATTAGGAAGGTGCTGTCGAAGGAGCCTTGGTGAGTTGCTGTAGTGCATCTTGTAGATGGTACACACTGCTGCCACTGTGCACTGGTGGTGGAGGGAGTGAATGTTGAAGGTGGTGGATGGGGCGACGATCAAGTGGGCTGCTTTGTCCTTGTTGAGCTTCTTGAATGTTGTTGAAGCTGCACCCATCCAGGCAAGTGAGTATTCCATCACGCTCCTGACTTGAGCCTTGTAGATGGTGGACAGGCTTTGGGGAGTCAGGAGGTGAGTTACTCATTGCAGAATTCCCAGCCTCTGGCCTGCTGTTTTAGATTTAGAACATTACAGCGCAGTACAGGCCCTTCGGCCCTCGATGTTGCGCCGACCTGTGAAACCATCTGACCTACACTATTCCATTTTCATCCATATGTCTATCCAATGACCACTTAAATGCCCTTAAAGTTGGCGAGTCCACTACTGTTGCAGGCGGGGCGTTCCACGTCCCTACTACTCTCTGAGTAAAGAAACTACCTCTAACATCTGTCCTATATCTATCACCCCTCAACTTAAAGCTATGTCCCCTCGTGTTTGTCATCACCATCCGGGGAAATAGGCTCTCACTATCCACCCTATCTAACCCTCTGATTATCGTATATGTCTCTATTAAGTCACCTCTCCTCCTCCTTCTCTCTAACGAAAACAACCTCAAGTCCCTCAGCCTTTCCTCGTAAGACCTTCCCTCCATACCAGGCAACATCCTAGTAAATCTCCTCTGCACCCTTTCCAAAGCTTCCACATCCTTCCTATAATGCGGTGACCAGAACTGAACGCAATACTCCAGGTGCGGCTGCACCAGAGTTTTGTACAGCTGCAGCATGACCTCGTGGCTCCGAAACTCGATCCCCCTACTAATAAAAGCTAACACACCATATGCCTTCTTAACAGCCCTATTAACCTGGGTGGCAACTTTCAGGGATTTATGTACCTGGACACCAAGATCTCTCTGCTCATCTACACTACCAAGAATCTTCCCATTAGCCCAGTACTCTGCATTCCTGTTACTCCTTCCAAAGTGAATCACTTCACACTTTTCCGCATTAAACTCCATTTGCCATCTCTCAGCCCAGCTCTGCAGCCTATCTATGTCCCTCTGTAACCTACAACATCCTTCGGCACTATCCACAACTCCACCGACCTTCGTGTCATCCGCAAATTTACTAACCCACCCTTCTACACCCTCTTCCAGGTCATTTATAAAAATGACAAACAGCAGTGGCCCCAAAACAGATCCTTGCGGTACACCACTAGTAACTAAACTCCTGGATGAACATTTGCCATCAACCACCACCCTCTGTCTTCTTTCAGCTAGCCAATTTCTGATCCAAAGCTCTAAATCACCTTCAATCCCATACTTCCGTATTTTCTGCAATAGCCTACCGTGGGGAACCTTATCAAACGCCTTACTGAAATCCATATACACCACATCCACGGCTTTACCCTCATCCACCTGTTTGGTCACCTTCTCGAAAAACTCAATAAGGTTTGTGAGGCACGACCTACCCTTCACAAAACCGTGCTGACTATCGCTAATGAACTTATTCTTTTCAAGATGATTATAAATCCTATCTCTTATAACCTTTTCCAACATTTTACCCACAACCGAAGTAAGGCTCACAGGTCTATAACTACCAGGGCTGTCTCTACTCCCCTTCTTGAACAAGGGGGCAACATTTGCTATCCTCCAGTCTTCCGGCACTATTCCTGTTGTAGCCACAGTATTTATATGACTGGTCCAGTTCAGTTTCTGGTGATTGGTAACTCCCAGGGTGTTTGTGGGGAATTCCGTGATGGTGACAGGTCTGGCCTCCAATACAGCACCAGGGAGTGGGCTGAAGAGACTGTGGGAAGTGAGAAGCGCTGAAGAAGCATAAGGCAAAGTCGCTGCCTTATAATCTCTTCCTGTATTTGTACATTAGTAATATTCTTTCACAGACATTTTCTTAAAATCGATGGACAAATGCTAGACACAAGACATTTAATAAAATAGGTAGTAAACGAATAACAAGAACTATTTAATTGGCCTCTTGAGGGATTGCACTGATGTGAGGCCATTGCAGCCCGAGAACACTTTGGCTTTGCACCAGCTGCAGTTTAACTCGGCAATGTGCAGCAGACCTTACAAAGTTTTTAAACTTACTAACTTCTAACTTTCAAAAGGGAATTGGATAATTACTTGAAAGGAAATATGTACAGGGCAATTGGGAAAGAACAGGATGAGTGGGATTTATTTGACATTCTCTCAAAAAGCCAGTACAAGTGCGATGGATGGAATGGTTATCTTCTGTGCTGTATGATTCTTGGATTTTCTGTTTAACAGAGCGCTGACAATCCTGTTGATTGCTTCTTCAGAGAAAAGGAGCTGGAGGTGTTGAGAATTGGTTCGACAATGCTTCCATTTTAAAATTCCTCCATGACCTCAGCCTTTCTAAACTCCTGCAGCCCTCAGAGATATCTGCACTCTTCCAATTCTGGCCACTTGTGTGTCCCCAGTTTTAATCACTGCACCTTAAGCAGCCATGTCTTCAGCTGCCTGGGCCCTAAGCTCTGGAAATCCCTCCCTAAACCTCTCAGTCTCTCTACCTCTCGCTCCTCCTTTAAGACGCTCCATAAAACCTAACTCTTTGACTAAACTTTTGATCATCTACTCTATTATCTCCTTATCTTGTTTAGTGTCAGATGAACCTGTGAATGCTCCTGTGAAGCACCTTGGGACGTCTTACTACATTTAAAAGTGCTATATAAATGCAAGCTGTTGTTAACATAAAATGTACGTGATGCCAATGAGCAGAATTCTTCGGATTTGTATAAGCAGACAGAGTCTGCAACTGGTATCTGTAGAGTAACTCCATCTGCGAAACATTGAGAGAAATCCATGCATTGAAATAGCACCTTATCACCTTTCTCGATACTTCACATATAATGAATTATTTAAAGTGCAGTGACTGTTATTCTGTTGGCATGTGCAGTGCTACACTGTACACAAACAGGAAGGACTAGAATCTTGAGTAGGGTGCCAGAAGAATTCCCTAGTGGCCTTCAAATCATGTCATGAAATGTTAACATCCACTGAGCCATGGGGGAGAGGCAGGCAGGACCCAGTTTAAATCCTTATGCAAAGAACAACATAACATACCCTGAGCTGCACTCGAGTGCCAGCCTAGATTGTATGCTCGTGTTCTGAATTGCAACTCCAACCCACAACCATATGACTCAGAGATGAGTGTTGCTAATTTTAACCAAGCTGATAGGGGTGGCTGGATTACTTAAACGACAATGACAAAATTTGATCCATCTACAGCCTGAAGCAAGAATTTATGATAACGTCTGTTTAAACATTCAGCTGTAATGTATTTGAATCTAATTTTCTTTGTTAATGTTGTGTAAAACCAGATACAGTGAAGGTTTTACCTACTTGAAAATACTACATTTTGATAGTCATTAGTTTTACAGGTGAAGTGCTTTGCAGATGCTTGCAAGAGGTTGGGGGGTGGGTGGGGGTAGGATTTTGTGTAATAAGGCTGATTATACAGAATGACACAAACAGTGCATGTATATCGAAGCTCAGGAGTACATTCCAAGAGGATAAAGCAGCATTAACAGCGTGCAGGAGTTACACCATTTGCTCCCGGCAGCTGAGCCTCACACCTGAGAAAGCACTTTTATAAAATCACCCCTGTATTATAAATGCAAGTATTTCTTTCAATTACTTGATGACATCTGTTTATCTATTCGCGTAATTTTGCATTTCTAATTGTAGCTGGAGATTAACTTTTGTGCAACAACAGCACTATGTCAGTTTCTTACAGCTGAAGGTACTGGACAGCTAGCGAATCAGAGGATTTGTATTTCATGCAAACTTATTGAGGAAAAGCAAGATGCACGGACCATCATTCTAATGGGAAATTACTCACTATTTCTCAATGTGATGCATTTCCTAATCTTTAAGAGCTTTCCCATCGTCCCCGTGCAGACTGAATCGGCTTAATTCTGTAAAACCGTCTCTCCTATCTTTGGTTTAATTGGAAAGCTCGTAGCTCGCCGTCTGGAGAATTTTAAATGAATTCAGATTATTAACGGTGGTTCTCAGACTACGGCCGAGGTTCAAATGAGCTAAACAGAAGTGCTGAAATATTCATATGTCTCTTCTAGAAGAGTAATGATACTGTTAATTACAGAGGCATTAATAAAAATTTCCCTTGTAGTTTGGGTGGATTCTGAGTAATCTTATTTTGGGGTTTGCTGGAGGGCTGATACGTGAGAGTGTGTTAGATTGATTCACGGCTGATACAGGAATCACTAAACAATGTGCCTAATTGTCTCTTTCCATCAGTCTGATGAGTACACTGTTATTGCTAAATACTGTGCAGGCAGATTAACAGCTCTACAAACCTCTCGTACTTCATGTCTCTTCGAGAATTAATTAGTTGCCTCTTGGTATGGATTGTATTAAAGAATTTATTAAATAAAGAACAGTGGTTGCTTGGGAAATGGAGTGCTGCAAGGCCATATTTTAATCAAAAGACTCTTTGTGTGCTTGTCGATCTTATATACGTGTCTAGGTATTATATATGTATTATACTGCACTATTATGGGAGGTGCTACTCGGAGATTTTCTTCACTTTGGCCATAATATTACAGTAAGCTATTATTCCAGTCTCTCAATGCAAACATTAATGAGGCTACCTCTGAACACAAGAACACAAGAAATAGGAGCAGGAGTCGACCATATGGCCCATCGAACCTGCTCCGCCATTCAATACGATAATGGCAGATCTTAGGATTCAATTCCACTTTCCCGCCCACTCTCCATATCCCTTGATTCCCTGAGAGACCAAAAATCTGTCTATCCCAGCCTTAAATGTATTCAATGATGGAGCATCCACAACCCTCGAGGGTAGAGAATTCCAAAGATTCACAAACCCTTTGAGTGAAGTAATTTCTCCTCATCTCAGCCCTAAATGATCGGCCCCTTATCCTGAGACTGTGTCTCTGTGTTTTAGATTCCCCGACCAGTGTCTACCAGTCTCTGAAATCTCTCAGTGTCTACCCTATCAAGCCCCTTTAGAATCTTATATGTTTCAATGAGATCACCTCTCATTCTTCTAAACTCCAGAGAATATAGGCCCAATTTACTTAGCTTCTCATCATAGGACAACCCCCTCATCCCAGGGACCAATCTAGTGAACCTTCACTGCACTGCCTCCAATGCAAGTATTTCCTTTCTTAAATGTGGAGACCAAAACTGCACACAGTATTCCAGATGTGGTCTCACCAACACCCTGTACAATTGTAGCAATACTTCTTTATTCCTGTACTCCAATCTCCTTGCAGTAAAGGCCAACATGCCATTTGCCTTCCTAATTGCTTGCTGTACCTGCATGGTAACCTTCTGCATTCCATGTACAAGCACACCCAAGTCTATTTGAACATCAACACTTACAAGTTTCACAGCTTTTAAAAAATATTCTGCTTTTTTATTCTTAAGTCCAAAGTGCATAACTTCGCATTTCCCTACATTCTACTCCATCTGCCACCTTGTCGCCCACTCATTTAATCTGAATGTATCTCTTTGCAGCCTCTTTGCACAAACCTTACCCACCAAATTAGGAACTAGAAAAAAGCAGCTGATGCTGGTTGCTGTTGACCACAGCAGTTACTTTCACATCTTTAAGATTCCATGGTGCTATTCTATCCATACATCCCAGTCTTTCCTGTACATTAATCTTTTTATACTACATGGCTGCAGCTAACAGCAAATGCACAAGTCAGTTTGATGTTTGAGGAGTTAGCTGCATTGTAGGTCTCAGAGCCACTATGGCACAGGAGGAGGCCATTCAGCCCATTGAGGTCATGCTGGCTCTCTGTAGAGAGCTCCAGTCATTCACACTCCCCACTCTATCCCCGCAGGCCTGCAAGTTTATTTCTCTCAAGTGCCCATCCAATTTCCTTTTGAACTCATTTATTGTCTCCGCTTCCACCACCCTCATAGGCAGCGAGTTCCAGGTCATTACCACTCACTATGTAAAAAGGTTCTTCCTCACATAAGCTCATATCTGTTGCCGAAAACCTTCAATCCCTTAATTATCAGCTAATGGGAACAGTTTTTTTTTGTCTACCTTATCTAAACCTGTCATAATCTTGTACCCCTCTATCAAATCTCCTCTCAATCTCCTTTGCTCCAGGGAGAACAACACCAGCTTCTCCAATCTAACCTTGTAGCTAAAATGCCTCATCCCTGGACCCATTCTGGTAAATCTCCTCTGCACGCGCTAGAGGATCGTCACATCCTTCCTAAAGTGTGGTGACCAGAACTGGATGCAGTACTCCATTTGGGACCTAACCTGAGCTTTATAAAGGTTCAGAATAACCTCCTTGCTTTTGTTTACAAAAACTATCGGTCTAGAAATGTTGTGTTGGATTGAAGTGACTGGTTTCATCACAATACATATTTGGGGCCTGTCCTGGGTATTGTACTGTGGGAGAGGGACATATGACGTTCACTTTCCCAAAATAAAGATCATTACTCGTGCATTGTGTAAAGGTGTCTCTTAATCCACCACAGCTGTCATTGCTGTGTTTCTGAGACCCCTGTAATTGTTTGGATGTCAAACTCGCCCTTTCTTGCCAGCTTCAAGTTTGTGAACTCTCTCTGGATCATTGGCTCTGTGTCTGATGAGATTACCCAACCCTCACCAGTTCTATGTTTCCAAGACTCTCTTCCCCCCCCCCCCCCCCAACTCTGTATTGAATTGAAAGCTGAAATCATCCATATTGGCTTTGTGCTTTGGAAATTATCTTCTCAACAACAGGCAGAAGTGGGAACCATATATGTACAAGAAAGCTTCCATCTATATGTTTGTTCTTATGCAGTTAATGGACTAAAGTACTTATTAAAAAATCACTGTTGGTCCACTGTTTTAAACAAAGCAATTGAAAAACACTGTCATGATTCCCCTCCCCTGCAGGTGCCAGTGTGTGGGGGTGGGGTTTGCTAATATTGCTTGATAAAAGGTAAAATAATTGCATTTTTCACTCAGAATGTTTTTGGCACGTATTAACCTTTTTGTGGAGTATTTAGCTTTTTTTTGCGTGAAATAGCTGTCGGTGGAAAAGTTGTAAAACATTATCAACTTGTAAAGAAAATGAGAAAAATCAGAAGCCATGAGAACTATTCAGCATAAAACTTTGTTCCGATTCCTTTTCAGGTTTCTTAAAGTACTGAAGAAATTTATTTTTATTGATTTTATTGAGAGCAGGGACATGTGAAGTAATTGTAAAATTGTTCTTGGTAACACGATTCCAACAGGGCTCCAACCACTTGCCAAGATTGTTTAATTTGTGACAATTGACAGTGAAAGATGAAATAATGTTACTTGAATTTATATAGTACCTCATCACATTGAAACGCCTCAGCACTTTTCACCATGGATTCCTTTTGGAGTCTAGTGTTCTGCAAACAACAATGACATGAAGGACTTAGGCAAATACCTCATCCAAAGAACACTCCACACACACAGATGCCAGGAAGCTCCAGCAAATTTACAGCCTTTGAATTCTCAACATCTTTATTGAAATATTACAGGTTGCTCTTTATATTACACGCTCATTTGTAATAATGATTGTTTAACAGATTTACTAAATCGATCATGAATAAGAATTGATCAGTAATTCCTACTTGTGCAGATGTAATACATTTTCATTAAACTGTATCACAGTTATTCTAAATTGGCCAGACTTGCAAAAAGACAGATCTTCCTTAATCAGGAGGATAAATTCTGAAAATTTGTCATCGATTACAAGAAAACGCTGAGGAAGGTCATAGGATCTTGGAAGAGTAACAAGGGATCAGCAATTGAGTCTAACGTAAAGAGTACAGCTTTAACTCACTCAAAAGAGCAAAAAATATGAACTCTTTTTACACTGTTGACTGTATTTCAGATAAATCTATTTTTTTAAGGAGAATTTGCCTCTCGGGGAATCTGTGCTAAGGTCAGTCAAGCAAAGAATTCACTTGAGTCTCCTTGTTGAGAGTCTAATGTGCTGCTTTCCTGACTACGGGTCCTGCCATTCAATATTACTCTATAATAGTTTCTGCTGTAGAATTTGTATTGCTTTCTCTTCAGTAATTCCTCAACCTGTATGATGTTTTGGTGATCATCAAGCAAGGGTATCATAATGGATCTTTTAAAATTTCCCTCTGTTGAGAACTTTGAATGATGCAGTGCAAGTCTGTGGTAAAAGTAAATTGAATCATTTTTCTTCTCTACTGTTGTAGTCTGAATGAATCACTGCCTTTAGTGATTTCAGGGACTTCCTGCTTGGGACACGTGGTGGGAATTTTACCCTATCATAATGGGGAGGTGTTTCTGTGTGGGCAGGAGTTAAAAACAGCATCGAGAAACCAGCAGGAACCCACCGACTTCCTTCTTTAACTTGAGCGCATTTTTCAGTGCGTGTGAACCCCCCACCCGTGGGACAGGCAGGTCTGCCATTTAAATACGTTAAATGCTCATTAATAGCTGTTTTAGCCCAGGATACCGACTTTAACTCTGTGCATGCGGTTTCCCAGGCTTCCTGGAACTCGCCAGGGAAAACAAGGTAAAAGGACAGCAAGCTTGTCGGAGTTGAGCAATTGACAGGCAAGAAAGCCGTTAAATACTCAAATCTGACAGCTGCTTCCTTGCCTAGGTGAAAGGCTTTTGCTGATCGGGCTTGTACTGAGAGTGAGCTTTCACTGCTTTTGGGATGATTTCCAAGACGTTGGAAGCCATTTCTTTACCTTGGAGTTCTTTTTGCCTGTGATCCGCACTTTCCAGCCATCAGCCTTCTCCGCAGCATGGGAGCAGCTTATGCAGCCCCACCTTGAACCTCAGAATGAGAGGGCGCAGGGATTTGCTGCTCTGGCTGGATTCCCATAGGTTCAGAGTGTGCACTTGTGGCAATCAAGGTGCCCCCAGATCATCCAGCAGAATTCATCAGCTGAAGGGGATTCCATTCCAGCATAGTAGCAATGTCACTGAACCAGAGGCCCAGGCTAATGCCCTGGGGACACGGGTTCAAATCCCACCACGGCAACTGGTGGAATTTAAATTCAATTAATTAATAAAAATCTGGATTTGTGAGCTAGTCTCAGTAATGGTGTCACGAAGCTATCAGTGATTGTTGTAAAAATCATCTGGTTCACTTATGTCCCTCAGGGAAGGAAATCTGCCATCCTTACCAGGTCTGGCCTACATGTGATTCCAGAACCACAGCAATGTGGTTGACTCCTAACTGCCCTCTGAAATGGCCCGGCAAGCCACTCAGTTGTCAAGGGCAATTAGCGATGGGCAACAAATGTTGGCCTTACCAGTGGTGCCCACATCCCATGAAAGGATTAAAAAAAAATATTCAGCTGGTCTGCAACCATGAAAGATCTTTGTGAGATACCCAGGGAGCTGTGCTGATGTACTCATCCTGCCCCAGTCAGGGCTCCCTGAAATATTCACACCTCGAAGCAGAGTTAGCTCCTTGGAGACAAGGGTGACCCTCTAAAGACATGGCCGATGACACCTGTGAGGAACCCAAGTGCAGACTCTCAGGACAGGTATAACAAAACTAACATGATCGACCGAATAATTACAGGCCAGTCAGTCTAACATCAGTAGTGGGATAAATTATTGGAATCTATTCTGAGAGACAGGATAAACTGTCACTTAGAAAGGCACAGGTTAATCAAGGATAATCAGCATGGATTTATTAAGGGAAGATCTTGTTTGACCAACTTGATCAATTTTTTGAAGAAGAAAAAGGAAGATAGTTGATGTGGTCTACATGGATTTTAGCAAGGCTTTTGACAAGGACCCACATGGCAGACTGGTTAAAAAAAAATCCCATAGGATCCAGGCAAATGCAGCAAGGTGGATAAAAAATTGGCACTGGGGCAGAAAATAAAGAGTAATTGTTGACGGGTGTTTTCGCGACTGGAGGGCTGTTTCCAGTGGTGTTCCGCAGGGCTCAGTACTGGGTCCTCTGCTTTTTGTGGTATATATTAATGATTTAGACATAAATGGAGGGGGCAAATTTCTTGATTTGCGGATGGCACAAAGATTGGCCGTGTGGTAGATAGCGAGGAGGATAGCTGTAGGCTGCAGTAAGATATTGATGGTCTGGTCAGATGGGCAGAAAAGTGGCAAATGGAATTCAACTTGGAGAAGTGTGAGGTGATGCATTTGGGGAGGTCAAACAAGGCAAACAAATACACGATTAATGGGAAAATACTGAGAAGTGTAGAGGAAGTAGGGGGCCTTGGCGTGAATGTCCACAGATCCCTGAAGGTAGCAGGACAGGTCGATAAGGTGGTTAAGAAGGCATATGGAATCCTTTCCTTTATTAGCCGAGGTATAGAACACAAGAGAAGGGAGGTTATGCTGGAACTGTATCACTCATTGGTTAAGCCACAACTTGAGTACTGTGTGCAGTTCTGGTCACCTCATTACAGAAAGGATGTAATTGCACTAGAGATGGTACAGAGGAGATTTATGAAGATGTTGCCAGGACTGGAAAAATGCAGCTATGAGGAAAGATTGGATAGGCTGTGGTTGTTCTCCTTGGAACAGAGAAGGCTGAGGGGAGATCTGATTGAAATGTACAAAATTTTGAGGGGTCTGGATAGAGTGGAGGTGAAGGGTTTATTCACCTTAGCAGAGAGGTCAGTGACAAAGGGGCATAGATTTAAAATAAAAACAAGAAATGCTGGAACCACTCAGCAGGTCTGGCAGCATCTGTGGAAAGAGAAGCAGAGTTAACGTTTCGGGTCAGTGACCCTTCATCGGAACATAGATTTAAAATGATTGGTAGAAGGATTAGAGGGGAGATGAGGAAAAACTTTATCACCCAGAGGGTGGTGATGGTCTGAAACTCACTGCCTGAAAGGGTAGTTGAGGCAGAGACCCTCAACTCATTCAAAAGGAGTTTGGATATGCACCTCACGTGCTGTAATCTGCAGGGCTACAGACCAAATGCTGGAAGGTGGGATTAGAATAGGTGGATCGTTTTTCGGCCGCACAGACACGATGAGCCAAGTGGCCTCTTTCTGTGCCTTAAACTTTCTATGATTCTGTGAGCACAAGAGTTGTCATCGAGCAACCAATCAGAATGCTGAAGATGCAATTCAGGTGCCTGGGGTAGATCAGGTAGCAATTCAGGGGTAGATCATTATGTACCAGATTGTCCAGAATGATTGTGATCTGTTGCTTCTTCCACACCATAATACAGCAGTGAGGCATGGACCTCAAGGAGAAGGAAGGTGTTGAGCGTTCTGTATCTTCAGGGGAGGAAAAGGAACAACAACAATAATAGGAGGAGGAGGAGGAGCCTGATGTGGTGAGGGCAGCTGCATACTTTACTGCCAGGGATGCCCAGGATGGACATATTCAGGCACAGTTCTGTTAACGTGAGGCAGTGCAGCCCATTATTTCTGACCTCTCCCACTACTCCAGGCCTGTCCCACTGCTCCAGGCCTCGCCCATTGCTTCAGGCCTCTCCCACTACTCCCGGCGTCTCCCACTACTCCAGGCCTCTCCCATTGCTCCAGGCCTCTCCCATTGCTCCAGGCCTCGCCCATTGCTCCAGGCCTCTCCCACTACTCCAGGCCTCGCCCATTGCTTCAGGCCTCTCCCACTACTCCCGGCGTCTCCCACTACTGCAGGCCTCTCCCACTGCTCCAGGCCTCGCCCACTGCTCCAGGCCTCGCCCATTGCTCCAGGCCTCGCCCATTGCTCCAGGCCTCTCCCATTGCTCCAGGCCTCTCCCACTACTCCCGGCGTCTCCGACTACACCAGGCCTCTCCCATTGCTCCAGGCCTCTCCCACTACTCCAGGCCTCGTCCATTGCTTCAGGCCTCTCCCACTACTCCCGGCGTCTCCCACTATTCCAGGCCTCTCCCACTGCTCCAGGACTCGCCCACTGCTCCAGGCCTCTCCCACTGCTCCAGGCCTCACCCATTGCTCCAGGCCTCACCCACTACTTACCTCTCCCATTGCTTCAGGCCTCTCCCACTACTCCAGGCCTCTCCCATTGCTCTAGGCCTCTCCCATTGCTCCAGGCCTCTCCCACTACTTACCTCTCCCATTGCCCCAGGCCTCTCCCATTGCTCCAGGCCTCTCCCATTGCTTCAGGCCTCTCCCACTACTCCAGGCCTCTCCAATTGCTCCAGGCCTCTCCCATTGCTCCAGGCCTCTCCCACTACTCGCCTCTCCCATTGCTCCAGGCCTCTCCCACTACTCCAGGCCTCGCCCATTGCTCCAGGCCTCTCCCACTACTTACCTCTCCCATTGCTCCAGGCCTCTCCCACCACTCACCTCTCCCATTGCTTCAGACCTCTCCCACTACTCCAGGCCTCTCCCATTGCTCCAGGCCTCTCCCACTACTCCCGGCGTCTCCCACTACTGCAGGCCTCTCCCACTGCTCCAGGCCTCGCCCACTGCTCCAGGCCTCGCCCATTGCTCCAGGCCTCCCCCATTGCTCCAGGCCTCTCCCATTGCTCCAGGCCTCTCCCACTACTCACCTCTCCCATTGCTTCAGGCCTCTCCCACTACTCCAGGCCTCTCCCATTGCTCCAGGCCTCTCCCACTACTCACCTCTCCCATTGCTCCAGGCCTCTCCCATTGCTCCAGGCCTCGCCAATAACTCCAGGCCTCGCCCATTACTCCAGGCCTCTCCCACTACTTACCTCTCCCATTGCTCCAGGCCTCTCCCACCACTCACCTCTCCCATTGCTTCAGACCTCTCCCACTACTCCAGGCCTCTCCCATTGCTCCAGGCCTCTCCCACTACTTACCTCTCCCATTGCTTCAGGCCTCTCCCACTACTCCAGGCCTCACCCATTGCTCCAGGCCTCTCCCACTACTACCTCTCCCATTGCTCCTGGCCTCTCCCACTACTCACCTCTCCCATTGCTTCAGGCCTCTCCCACTACTCCAGGCCTCTCCCATTGCTCCAGGCCTCTCCAATTGCTCCAGGCCTCTCCCATTGCTTCAGGCCTCTCCCACTACTCACCTCTCCCATTGCTCCAGGCCTCTCCCACTACTCTAGGCCTCGCCCATTGCTCCTGGCCCCTCCCACTACTTACCTCTCCCATTGCTTCAGGCCTCTCCCACTACTCCAGGCCTCTCCCATTGCTCCAGGCCTCTCCCTTTGCTCCAGGCCTCTCCCACTACTCACCTCCCCCATTGCTCCAGGCCTCTCCCACTACTCCAGGCCTCTCCCATTGCTCCAGGCCTCTCCCACTACTCACCTCTCCCATTGCTCCAGGCCTCTCCCACTACTCCAGGCCTCTCCAATTGCTCCAGGACTCTCCCATTGCTCCAGGCCTCTCCCACTAGTCACCTCTCCCATTGCTTCAGGCCTCTCCCACTACTCCAGGCCTCTCCCACTACTCACCTCTCCCATTGCTCCAGGCCTCTCCCATTGCTCCAGGCCTCTCCCACTACTCACCTCTCCCATTGCTCCAGGCCTCTCCCATTACTCCAGGCCTCTCCCATTGCTCCAGGCCTCTCCCATTGCTCCAGGCCCTTTCCCACTACTCACCTCTCCCATTGCTCCAGGCCTCTCCCATTGCTTCAGGCCTCTCCCACTACTCCAGGCCTCTCCCATTGCTCCAGGCCTCTCCCACTACTCACCTCTCCCATTGCTCCAGGCCTCTCCCATTGCTCCAGGCCTCTCCCACTACTCACCTCTCCCATTGCTTCAGGCCTCTCCCACTACTCCAGGCCTCTCCAATTGCTCCAGGCCTCTCCCATTGCTTCAGGCCTCTCCCACTACTCACCTCTCCCATTGCTCCAGGCCTCTCCCACTACTCTAGGCCTCGCCCATTGCTCCAGGCCCCTCCCACTACTTACCTCTCCCATTGCTTCAGGCCTCTCCCACTACTCCAGGCCTCTCCCATTGCTCCAGTCCTCTCCCACTACTCACCTCTCCCATTGCTTCAGGCCTCTCCCACTACTCCAGGCCTCTCCCATTGCTCCAGTCCTCTCCCACTACTCACCTCTCCCATTGCTCCAGGCCTCTCCCACTACTCACCTCTCCCATTGCTCCAGGCCTCTCCCATTGCTCCAGGCCTCTCCCACTACTCACCTCTCCCATTTCTCCAGGCCTTTTCCACTACTCCAGGCCTCTCCCACTACTCCCGACCTCTCCCATTGCTCCAGGTCTCTCCCACTGTGAACAAGGCTGAAAGTTAAAATGCTACTTCCTGCTGTTGGCATGTGAAAGTATTCAGCAGAAGCTTGGAGTTTTAGTTATGTGTTTACTGCAAAGTAGCTCTCGATGAATGCAGACAAGATTGTGTTTTTCTCTTGTACTGCTTACTTAACGCATGGGAATTCTTTCAGGGAAAGCAGCAACGACAAAGAAAGCAGGGATTGTTTGAAACCAGCAGTCACCCTATCAGCAATTACTTCATTAAACTGCTTTGATGTTGAGCAAATCTCCATTTGTCCTGGTAACTGGCACCATGTGCAGTTTGTGCCAATGAAAATAATGAAATGGAGTCCTTTGTTTCTTCCCAGCTGTGTTGCTGTTTGTTGTGACTGAAGTGCCTTTATTGTTTGTCAGACCATTCTTTAAAGACCTTCAGTGCTCTGACAAATGATCCAAAGTCATCATTTTAAGACAGGAGCTTTATTTTTATTCGGTTGGAATGCTTTCAAGAGAATTGAAGTCCTTATGCACTCCTGGTCCAATCCTAAGACTTTCAAGTAAATTTAGCTGATAGGGAGACCGGAATACATTGTGTTTTCTGTGGAGGGGATTACGAAGTTGGATTGAGAGTGATGGGTGTTGTTTGTCCTTGATAAAGCTTGATGCACTTTGCCGATGAAGACTGTGACAAATTCTGTATCTGGGATAAATATTTGCTCTTATTATAATGTAATAGCTTCTGAGATGTTGCCCTGAGTCTTTGAATGGATTATGTAAAGCCACCAGCTAGGCTGCTGGTAGTTAGATGCTTCTCTCTCAAATGCAATTAATTCTTGCCACCATGTGTCATGTACTGTTGCACATCACCACTCAAAAGCAACGTTGGATACATATTCAGTGGTTTCTAGCTGCACTTTCTGCTTTCTTCCCACAAGAATATAATTTACCAGTGACTGAGTCCTAGTGTAAGGGCACTAATGATACATTTGTAGTGCAGAACTGTTTCGAGAAGCCTTTCCACTATATCACTTGTGTATATGGGGTACAGTGGAATGAGCAATTGACCCTGTGCAGCTGGAACAGAAAGTCAACTGTTCATGTGACTACATGAGGGTTTTTTTTGTTCTAAGTTATGATTCACAGCATTTTTTTGTTGCCTCCAGATGTTTCTTAATAGTGATCAATAGCCCACTGCTGGCTTGTATGTCATAAAAGACAGCTGCCCATTTTCCTGACACCACTGGTTATGTTACCACGGAGTGCGCGGGTAAAAACTACCGGCAGGAATGTTCTCGATGCGGGTTTGGGTGGGTGTAGGGCTCTCCAAATCACGTAACTTAGGCAAGAGATTGAGGGAAACCCCGACACCTAAGTAAACGGGGCTTCTGCTGGAATTATGTTGGCCAATTGGGGAGAGGCCTTGAGGAATTTCCTGGTGCACTGCAGAGTGTTTGGAGACAGCTGTGTTACCTGGTTCATTGTCCAGTGCTGGGAGGTGAGAGCAAAGTTAAACACAATATGAATGGGGGCTTTTCACTCTGGCTCTAAGTTACTTTTCCCAGATATTCTGTGATAACCCAGAACTTTCACTTGCTATTGATAGTTTTCACTGCTACTTTTCTATCTGACTTTCTGTACGTTGGTGTTATTTAAGTGAGCTAAATTATTTTAGTATTGAGCTGTCAGTGTTGATAGAGGGGCAATTGAGGAAGAAAATCCTTATTGTCCTGTGAAACACGCATGCTTTAGTCTAACCATACGGAGATGTATAACAATGCGATGCTAAAGAGGGAAGAAATGAATCAGTAATTCCAAGGGAGAAAACTAGAATTGTAGGTAAACATATGAGACAAATTGAGTCAGAGCATAAGATTATGGAAAGTAGGGTAATTAAGGAATGACATGTTGCCTGTAATGACTTCAGACAATTAACTACAATTACTAAAGAAAAATACTGTGGATGCTGAGAATCTGAAATAATGTGTCAGCCGGAATGTGTCAGCCATTTCTCAGTAGGTAGCTCTTGCGCCTTTGAGTCAGAAGGTTGTGGGTTCAAGTCCCACTCCAGAGACTTGAGCACAAAAACCTAGGTTGGCGCTGCATTTTTTACTGAGGGAACTGGGCAAGGTAACCTCCTACTGATTACCACCTACCGCCCTCTCTCAGCTGAGAACTGGGAGAAGTTAGAAATGTCATAAAGTCATAGAGTTTTACAGTACAGAAACAGGCTCTTCGGCCCAACGCGCCTGCGCCAACCCTAAAGCACCCGTCCAAAACTAATCGCACTTCCCCGCAGTTAGCCAGTAGCCTTGTATGTTATGGTGTTTCCAGTGCTCATCTAAATACTTCTTAAATGATTGTTCCTGCCTCCACCACCCCTTCAGGCAGTGTGTTCCAGATTCTAACCACCCTCTGGGTGAAAGAATATTTCTTCAACTCCCCTCTAAACCTCCTGCCCCTTACCTTAAATCTATGCCCCCTAGTTATTGACCCCTCCACTAAGGGAAAAAATTTCTTCCTATCTATCAATGCCCCTCATAATTTTGTATACCTCAAACAGGTCCCCGCTCAGCCTTCTCCGCTCCAAGGAAAACAACCCCAGCCTATCCAGTCTGTCTTCATAACTGAAATGCTCCAGCCCAGGCAACATCCTGGTGAATCTCCTCTGCACCCTCTCCAGTGCAATCACGTCCTTCCTATAGTGTGGTGACCAGAACTGTACACAGTACTCCAGCTGTGGCCTAAACTAGCATTTTATACAGCTCCATCATAACCTCCCTGCTCTTACATTCTGCCTTCCTAACCACCTTATCTACCAGTGCTGCTGCCTTCAGTGATCTATGGACAAGCACCCCAAGGTCCCTCTGACCCTTTGTACTCCCTAGGGTCCTACCATCCATTGTATATTCCCTTGCCTTGTTAGTCCTCCCAAAGTGCATCACCTCACACTTCTCAGGATTAAACTCCATTTGCCACTGCTCTGCCGATCTTCCCAGCCCATCTATATCGTCCTGTAATCTAAGGCCTTCTTCCTCACTATTTATGACACCACCAATTTTTGTGTCGTCTACGAACTTACTGATCATACCTCCAAATTCACGTCTATATCATTAATGTACACTACAAACACTAAGGGTCCCAGCACCGATCCCTGTGGTACACCACTGGTCACAGGCTTCCACTCGCAAGAACAACCCTCGACCATCACCCTCTGTCTCCTTCCACTAAGCCAATTTTGGATCCAATTTGCCAAATTACCCTGGATCCCATGGGCTCTTACTTTCTTAACAAATCTCTCATGTGGGACCTTATCAAAAGCCTTACTGAAGTCCATGTAGACGACATCAACTGCTTTACCCTCATCTACACATCTCGTCACCTCCTCGAAAAATTCAATCAAGTTAGTTAGACATGATCTCCCCCTAACAAAGCCATGCTGACTGTCCCTGATCAATCCCTGCCTCTCCAAATGGAGATTAATCCTGTCTCTCAGAATTTTTTCCAATAGTTTCCCTACCACTGATGTTAGACTCACAGGCCTATAATTACCTGGTTTGGCCCTGCTACCTTTCTGGAATAATGGTACCACATTCACTGTCCTCCAGTCCTCTAGCACTTCTCCTGTGGCCAGAGGGGATTTGAAAATTTGTGTCAGAGCCCCTGCTATCTCCTCCCTTGCCTCACATAGCAGCCTGGGATACATCTCATCTGGGCCTGGGAATTTATCCACCTTTAAGCGCACTAATAAAGCTAATACTTCCTTTCAATGCTAATTTGTTCAAGTATATTACAATCCCCCTCCCTGATCACTGCACCTACATCATCCCTCCCCATAGTGAACGCAGATGAAAAGTAATCGTTCAAAACCTCACCTATGTCCTCCGGCTGCACACACGGATTGCCTCTTAGATCCCGAATGGGCCCGACTTTTTCCCTGGTTATCCTCTTGCCCCTAATATACTTATAAAATGCCTTGGAATTTTCCTTTATCTTGTCTGCCAGTGATTTTTCATGCCCCCTCTTCGCTCTCCCAATTACTTTCTTAAGTACTCCCCTGCATTTTCTATACTGCTGTAGGGCCTCTGCTGTTTTCAACACTCTGAATCTGCCGTACGCCTCCTTTTTTTTTCTTATCCAATCCTCTATATCCCTTGACATCCAGGGTTCCCTGGACTTGTTAGTCCTACCCTTCACCTTAATGGGTACATGTTGGCTCTGAACTCTCATTATTTCCTCTTTGAATGACTCCCACTGGTCTGATTTAGATTTTCCTACAAGTAGCTGCTCCCAGTACACTGTGGCCAGATCCTGTTTTATCATATTGAAATTGGCCTTCCCCCAGTTCAGTACCTTTATTTCCAGTCCATCTTTGTCCTTTTCCATAACTACCTTAAATCTTAGAGTTATGGTCACTATCCTCGAAATGCACCCCCACTGCCACTTCTACCACTTGTCTGGCTTCATCCGTTAAGATTAAGTCCAGTACTGCCCCTTCTCTTATCGGACTCTACGTACTGGCTGAAAAAGCTCTCCTGAATGCACTTGAAGAATTATGCCCCCATTAAGCTTTTTGCACTAAGACTATCCCAGTTGATATTGGGGAATTTGAAATTCCCTACTATTATTACCCTATTATTTTTACACCTCTCTGACATTTGCCTACATATCTGCTCCTATCACTGCCTGACTGTTTGGAGGCCTGTAGTACACTCCGAGCCAAGTGATTGCCCCCTTTTTATTTTTAAGTTCTACCCATATGGCCTCATTAGAGGAACCTTCTAAGATATCATCCCTCCTTACTGCAGTAATTGACTCTTTAATAAACAGTGCAGTGTCATCTCTTTTACACCCTCCCCTATCAGGTCTGAAGATTCTATACCCTGGAATATTAAGCTGCCAGTCCTGCCCTTCCCTCAACCATGTCTCAGTGATAGCAATAATATCATATTCCCATGTGTTAATGAACGCCCTCGATTCATCTGCCTTACTAGTAAGACTCCTTGCATTAAAATAGATACAATCCAGCCTTGCATTATTTGCTTGAGCCTTAACAGGTCTACATTTACTCTGCCCTCCAGACTGACTTAGCTTCTCATTTATATTTGATTGTACAACACCCACTACTGTGCTTCCACTCTGAATCCCATCCCCCTGTCAAATTAGTTTAAACCCCCTGCAACAGCACTAGCATAACCTCCCAGCAAGGATGCTTGTCCCGTTCCGGTTTGGGTGCAACCCGTCCAACTTGTCCAGATCCCATCTTCGCCAGAAACAGGCCCAGTGATCCAGGAAACTAAAGCCCTCCCTCCTGCACCATCTCCCCAACCATGCATTCATCTGCTCTAACCTCCTATTCCTATACTCACTAGCCTGTGGCATCAGAAGAAACCCAGAGATTACAACCCTTGAGGTCCTACTTTTTAATCTGCTACCTAGCTCCCTAAATTCTTTTCAGCAAAATGTAATAGGTTTTCAGCAAGTGAAAGGGCTGGTGCGAGGTGGGAGCGGGGGGGTGGGCGTTGCGGGGAAGAACAAAAGGGAAGGTCTGTGATAGGGTGAAGGGCAGGAGAGATTAAATGACAAAAGGTTTCATGGTACAAAGCCAAAGGGAGTGGTAATGGGACGAGTAAAGAAACAAAAGATGTGTCTGGATGAGGTTTGAATGACAGGATAGCATTCGTCTGAACGCAAAGTAATTCATGAAGAAACGAGAGATAAAAACCAAACTAGCAAAAAAAAGCAAACAAAATATGATCTAAAATTGGTGAATGCAATGCTGAGTCTGTAAGGCTGTAAAGTGCCTTGCCCTTGCAAGGAGCCTCATTGGAACATTGTAGAAGACCAAGGACAGAGAGATCAGAGTGGAGCAACATGGAGAATTAAAACAACAGACAACTGAAAGCTTGGGGTCACGTTTGCAGACTAAATGGAGATGTTCTGCAAAGCAGTCACCCAGCCTGCTCTTGACGTCTCTGACACTAGAGAGACCATCATGAGCAGTCACCCAGCCTGCGCTTGGTCTCTCCAGTGTCGGAGACCTCATCATGAGCAGCGAATAAAGTATACTAAATAGAAAGAAGTACAAGTAAATCTCTGTTTCAACTGGAAGGAGTGTTTGGGGCCTTGGACGGTGGGAAGGGAGGAGATCAAAGGGCAAGTGTTCATCTGCTGTGCTTGCATGGAAAGGTGCCGTAGGAAAGGGGGAGATGTGTGAGGTGACTGAGGAGTGGACCAGGGTGTTGTGGAGGGAATGGTCAGTTTGGAATGCTGGGAGGGGAAGGGAAGGTGTGTTTGGTGGTAACATCCATTGCAGAGCCACATCCAGCCGACCAATCAGTGGATATCGGAGAGATGTGCGGACCTGCATGTCATCGCCACCTCTGTGAGGTTTGTGTAGCAGTGGCTGTGCGAGGTGTGGGGGTGGTAGGAGGGTGGGGTGGGGGGGGGGGGGGGGGGGGCTAGGCGCCTGGAGTCACTGCCAGGTCCTCAGACTCCTCAGGTGAGCAGGAACGGACAGATGTGTCCTGAAAGGGTCAAGGAGCTGCTGCCGGAAGTTTCTGGGGACTTCTCTCAGGGTGCGCCTGGTGTGGGTAACAGCTCCTCAGCCCCTCTGTCAGTGTCACTAGCGCCTCGTGTAGCCACGATGACAGAGGTGGCTCCTGCACCCGCGTAGGAGGCCCTCAATATGCCGGTTCCTCTAGGCCTCAGGCAGCCAGAGCCAAATTCATTGACAGCCCTGGGGCACTGAGGTCAGCAGCCTGCCTCCAGCTCAACTGACAGCGTAGGAGAGCACCACATAGGAGCACACAAGAGATTTAAGAAGAGCGCCTAGCTGCACTTGGGGTTCACCGATTTATTTTTTGTTAATGCGTGCAACCTTGCAATCTTTGTTCTTTCAAATAAGTGTAGAGTGTAGCCACATCTTCAGCGGGTAGTCCTTACCTTCCAGTATCCATCCTTGAAGGTGCGCTGGGGGGGTGCGGGGACTGAAAAGGTCTGGCACCTGGGACTGCCTTAGTGTGTGGGTGTCATGGCTTCTTCCCAGGAACCATGCACACGCCTGAAGAAACTGTTCGCAGTGGTTGCAGACCAGTTGTACATTGAGTGAGTGGTATCCCTTTCTGTTGGTGCAGGCCACTGACTGCTCCACGGGAGACTTGACGGCTGCATGTGTGCAGTCGATGACACCTGGTGCCTGGGGGAATCCAGCAATGGCCCCAAACCCAATAGCTCTCTCAACGCCTGAGTGAATGAGGCCCCTTGCAGATAGCTGCACTTAGTTTCCAGGGTCGCTTACCCCAGCCCAGCTCTGTTCGTACGAGTGCTGCGCCCAAGATGGTACTCGAGCAGTATGTCCCTGCTGTGCTGACAAGTTTGTCCCTGCTCACGACTGCCCACATTGTTCCACCCTCCCTGTCGAGTCCTGCTGCCGTCTGAAGATAGCACTGATCTCCCGCTAATCCACCACCTCCTTATACCTGGCAAGGCTTTGAAGCCCCTTTGTTCCCAAGTGCGTGTCGTAAAATTAGAAAACCCTGGTAAAATAAGAGTTGATTGCATGTTAAATAGGCTTAATTACCTTCCCACCGTGTTTCAACACGATGCCTTCCCCCTTCAGAATATCCGGTTGCGATGTAAAGACATCGGGTTTTCCTTTTAAGATTATTAGGTTACTAAAAAGTTATTAACCAGAATACAAATTGTATTGTTATACAACTGTTATAAACTAACAACTAACTCATTATCATAAACTAACATTTAGCTTTATCAGAGCCCTCCTTTGTAGTAAGATAAAGTAGGAAAACGTAGAAAATAGGGCGCAGTTTAGACAAGATGTCAAGGTTGAGGGATTCTGGGAGATTGTGTCAAGTTTTATCATGCTTGACGTGAGACCTCGAGAGCAGACAGCGAAGAACATCTTTTGTAAGAACAGAATGTAGATTTGTCTTGTAATGAGATAAGGAACCTCGGAAGGTAAAAGCATGGAATACAATAGTCAACACAAAGTGGTATTAACGACATAAATCCAAAAGGTTAGCAATAGCCAAAAAACAATTCTTGGTTGATTAAGAAAGGCATCCTTCAATACAAGACTAATTACTGATTGGGGAAAGGGAGGGTTAGTTGGAAAGCATCCATTATAAAAGAAGTCTTGATTTTATCCCTGAACGGCAGAGAATTTTCAAACAACAAGAGACAAGAGGGAGAGAGACCGACGAGAGGCTGCTAGAGAAAGAGTCGTGCACTCCCCCGTCCAGTCTCTAATACAGGTAGTATCTGTGTTAGACTGTTGATCACTGTCTGAGTTTGTGACTATGGTTTATCTGAAAGTTTAATAAACTTGTCCTTACCTTTATCTCAATAAAGTTGATTCACTACAAAACTTTTGCTGCCAAGTCTGTTCCTGCCTTAGTAGGGGGCATTATCCCCCCACTATCTTATCTAATCTTACACCCTCCTAGCACCTTTCATCGCAATATTACGACTCCTTCTGCCTCTGCGCTGACAAGATATAGCACCATGAATATTTGTGGATGGGCACTTATCAGCGTTTTTTTATCCTTTAGTTTTATCGTAATGTAAATCATAATTGCCACAAAGTTACTGTGGTTGTGCAAATGACACAAAAAATGCATTTTAGTCAGAGTTCATGAGGCATTTAGAGAAATGTGCAGTGGTTATGTGCAAGTCTCAATAAACGAGTCAAACAACATTTGTGCAAAAGCTGTGATAATCTATAATAAGCGCTTTTCAATTACAGTCTTTGCATTTTTTTTCTGATGATGCTTTCATGCAATTCCAAAATAATTCAAACACTGGATGCACAGGGGGAACAATTTTGTTCACACAAAGACAAATCAGCAAGCATCTCGAGTGTTGAGTCTTGAACTGCCAGAATGATTAACATTTCATATTGCACAGCGGTGTGTACTATTGCATCCTGCGTCAACACTCATGGAGCATGTGGCCATTTCAAAAACAATTGCTACCCATCGTCCCTCTGGTCAGCACATTTAATTTGTAATAATCTGTGTCCTTTTAAGGGGTCATGACTATCTGTGGTAAAAAAAATCTATTCTGGGTCATGTTTTATAATCTTAGATAAGATCTGATGACGCTGTGTTTTTAAGACAGGGATCTCCATGTATTTTGGTCTTTGTGAATCATGAAGCTGCTGGGGCCACAAATAATATTTAACCGTTAATATCAATGTGCATATATCTCAAAGTGCTGAAATAATTGAGCTTGGTGTTTTGATTAAGAGTTAATCAAACAATGAGGTAGTGGCACAAAGACCAATCCCTTTCAGACCTTTAGACCTACAAAATTCCAGCAGGGCAAGCATAAGAAATAAGAGCAGGAGTAGGCCATTCAGCCCCTCAAGCCTGTTCCACCATTCAGTAAGATCATGGCTGGCGATTTATCTCAACTCCAATTTCCCATCCTATCCCCAACCCAGCCAATAGGAAATATAAACACAAATAGGAGTGAGTTGCTTTTGCTTCCTGAGTCATATTCCCAGACTTGGGCATATGTATGGCCCAGGAATGCTGCTGCTCCAAGGGAAGCTCATTGTCACGAATGGAAGTGTTGCACATACCTGGGCAAAATTGCTGGTGTGCTCAATATCTTGAATGGGTTTTCACTGCTTTCATTGGCACCTTACATGTTAGTTGGGAACATATTCACCTCAGAGTCAAAAGGTTGTAGGTTCAAGTCCCACTCCAGACTCTTGAATTTGGAAGCTTTGGCTGATCCTCCAGTGCGGTACTGAGAGAGTGCTGCATTACCAGAGGTACTGTCTTTCTGATGAGGTATTAAACTGTTTGCCATTTCAGGTGAATGTAGCAGATTTTATGGCACTATTTTGAAGAAGAGCAGGGGAGTTCTCCCCAGAGTCCTGGCCAATATTTATCCCTCAACCAACATCACTAAGAAAACAGATTATCTGGGAGCTTGCTGTGCACAAATTGGCTGCCATGTTTCCTACATTACAACCTCGACTACGATTCAAAAGTACTTCATTGGCTGCAAAGCACTTTGAGATGTCTGTCCCGTGTTTGTGAAAGGTGCTATATAAATGCAAGTCTTTCCTTTTATCGATCAGAAGTTAGACCAGAAATAGTTATTTTTGTTGGCTGGATTAGTGAAATGCTAATATGGTGGGCATCGTACAGTATCACCGTGAGTTACTACCATAACTAGTGGTTAATTGTTAATGCTGTGGCACGTTACACCACAGGGCATGTGTATAGATGCAGCTTTTAGTTCAGTGGCAACCTGCCCTGCTTGTGGAAATTGCCAGTGTTCTGCGAACACAGAGGGGAAAGAGAAATCAGACTGACTCAGAAACTGAGCAAAAAAAATGACCTTTTTAAGAAAGAAATGTCAGGAGCATCCTGCAGTATTTTTGTTGATCCAGGTTGAGCACTCCTGCTGGTGAGGTCCCTAAAGACCCAAAACAACAGGGTGGAATAATTGCTGACCAGTTTTGATCGAGGTTCGTAACCCCAAATGCCCAAAAAAAGAGGCATAACCCTGTTAAACCTTTCCCCCGTTAAATGGTGTACCAAGCCTCTTCCAGGCAGACATTGTGCAATGTGTGTGCACCATTGATCCATGATCCTGTTTCCCTTCACCCACCAACAGCTTGTTTTTCTCTTCATACAGTCTCACAACAATCATTGTGAATCTTGTGTTTTATCAACTATGACCTCCGAGTCCCACTCCTGCTCTGCAACATTTAGCAGATAAACCCTGCGTAACACACACAAGGCTGAAATTACCCAGACACAAATGTATCACACTGCATTTATCCACATTGAAGGATATCTGACAAACAAGTACCCAGTCCCCCTAAAGCATCTAAATCAGCTGATGCCCAATCTATTTCATTTACATTTCGAACTCGTCAGCTTATTCAACAAGGTGACCATTAATATATGCCATGCTGATATTGCAATAGTTAATCAGTATTGCTAATTTATTCTTATTCAGACATTTGATCTTTGAGAGTGAAATTAAAAAGCTGCCTTTGGCACTCCTGTTTACATTAGTAAATTGGTTTTCTGTTGCTGACTGACTGCCACCTGTTTGTAATGTAGTGGGAAACTTTGCTGCTTATTGTCATTATCTTGGGAGGCCTCAGGCTTATGTCCTAGTTGGTGACCAAAGGTATCAGTAAAACATTCCTTTTAATGATCTTGTTGACTGCACCGTGAAAATCCAGTGAGCACCACAGCTATGTTTAGTCTTGCTCTCTGAGTTGGAAGGTTCGCGATTTTCAGTTTGCACAACAAAAACAGAATTAAACAAAAGTTATGGAGATAAAGCAGGATCCCTTCAGAATTTCCAACCTGCTCACTCTTTGACAGTAATGCCAGCTTTCCAAGCTCACATCTTACTTTCAAAGGCACCTGGATGAGGGGGAGTCTTGTTGAAATTTGCAGACTGGAAAAGCTGTATAATAACTGATACATGGATCAGGGAAACCTATTTGCACCTCTGTTTATTACAGTTGATCATTATATTTCAGGACAGAATTGCCAGGGTAATCATCTGTTTGAATTCTTTTCGAGTTCCTGATCTGGGAAGATGTCCTATTTGCATAAGTCACCAAATTTCCAATGCTAAGTTCTCATAGTATCTGTTCTGATAATGCAACTTTTCCACAACAGTGCTTCTGATATGACTTCATTTTTCCTCAACCAAGGATCCCCCCCACCCCCGACACTGTTGTTGACAGGGCCCTCAACCATGTCCAACCCATTTCCCACACCTCTACCCTCACCCCTTCCCCTCCCTTCCAGAACCGTGACAGGGTTCCCCTTGTCCTCACTTTCCAGCCCACCAGCCTCCACATCCAAAGGATCATCCTCTGCCAATTCTGCCACCTCCAGCATGATGCCACCACCAAACACATCTTCCCCTCCCCTGTCAGCATTCAGAAGGGATCGTTCCCTCCATGATACCTGGGTCCACTCGTCCATCACTCCCAACTCCTCGTCCCCTTCCCATGGCACCTTCCCATGTAATCGCAGAACCTGCCCTTTTACCTCCTCTCTCCTCACCATCCAAAGCCCCAAACACTCCTTCCAGGTGGATCAGTGATTTACTTGTACTTCTTTTAACTTTCACTTCTGGTTAGCCGCTCACAAAGCGGTCGCCTCTAAATTGGGGAAACCAACTATAGGTTGGGTGACCGCTTTGCGGAACACCTCCACTCAGTCCACAAGCATGACCCCGAGCTTCCGGTTACTGGCCATTTCCACTCACCACCCTGCTCTCCAGCCCACATTTCTGTCCTTAGCCTACTGCAGTGTTCCAGTGAACATCAACGCAAGCTGGAGGAGCAGAATCTGAGTTTCGTTCAGGCACGCTACAGCCTTGCTCGACATTGAGTTCAATAATTTCAGAGCATGACTGGCCTTTTTTAATTATTATTTTATTTTATTATTTTTTAACCATATTCCTGCCTTAAACTTGGTTTTTCATGTTTGTGCTTTTGAACAGAGCTGCTCATTATTCTGCCATTAACACTCTCTCTGGACTAATGCTTTGTCTTTCACCGCAAGCATTAACACTCCCTTTGCCTTTGTCCCAGGACATCTTTGTTATTTTAATCTCTCCTGCCCTCTGCCCTATCACACACCTTCCCTTTTGTTTTCTTGCCCCCCCCCATGCCTCTCCCCCTCCCCATCACTTGCATAAAACATTTGTAACCTTTGCCAGTTCTGATGAAAGGTCACAGGCCTGAAACGTTAACTTTGCTTCTCTCTCCACAGATGTTACCAGGCCTGCTGAGTATTTCCAGCACTTTCTGTTTTATATTTCAGATTTCCAGCATCCGTAGTATTTTGCTTTTATTTTAGAGCACAACAGCTATGTTTATTTTTCCTCTGTGAGTTGAGTTACAATGTTGAGTTGCGATTTTCAGTTTGCACAACAAAACAAAATTAAACAAAGGTTATGACAAAAAAGCAGGATCCCCTCAGAATTACAGAGAACAAGCGGGGATTGTGGGACCAAACACAATTGTTCTTTCAAAGAGCCAGCACAGGTACGACAGGTTGAATGGCCTCCTACGTTTCTATGATTCTATAAAATGAATGCTACTAACTGGTAGTAAGTGTTTATTGTTAACATAATGACTATTTTCTTCAGTTCTATTCTTGGTTATAATTTATTTCTTGACAATAACCTTGCTATTTACCAGTTGGGAGCTTTATTCGATAGATGCTTTATACTAATGTTGTTTGTGTTTTCATTAACATTCAGCCACAGTATTGTCCCTGCAAAGCTGCAGCAGCAGGGTTGCGCTGGGTAGTCCTGTAGTTTTCTTATTTCTCTCACATTGTAGTATGATTTCTACTCTTCAACCTCGCGTAGCTTCTAAAGCACTTTGGACCTGAAAGGTTCCCCTGTACATACATTCTCGAGGGGTTTGTCTGCACTTGTGTGGTCATGTGTTTCTTCAATATGTGCCTTGAGAGCAGTCATTAGGATCCCTTTGGAATCTCCAACCTTCTCGCTCTTCAACAGTAATGCCGGTTTCCAAGCTCACATTTTACTTTCGAAGGCACATGGGTGAGGGGGAGTCTTTCTGAAATTTGCAGGCTGAAGGAAATGTATAATAACTGATATTCGGGGCAAGGAAACCTATTTGCACCTCTCTTTATTACATTATATTTCAGGACAGAATTGCCAGGGTAATCATTTGTTTGGATTCTTTCCCAGTTCCTGGACTGTCCCATCTGCATAAGTCACCAAATTTCCTTTGTTGAATTCTCATAGCAGGCAGGAATAAGTCTTTTAACCGTGGTTCCGCTGTGTCCGAGTGGAATTTGGCTCAATTTTGGATCTGAGGCCGTTGTGCTCGTTTAAAAAAAAACTATGCTATCAAATGCTGCCATTTGGGACAAAACAGGAGCAGGAGGAGGCCATTCAGCCCCTCAAGCCTGTTCTGCCAATCACTGAGATCATGGCTGATCTGTGACCGAGCTCCACATACCCGCCTTTGACCCATAATCACTTAATAACTTTGGTTAACAAAAATCGATCAATCTCAGTTTTAAAATTAACAATTGATCTCACAGGAAAAGAAATGTCATAGTTTGATTCCCGTCCTCTTTCAGAGTATATTACCTCCTTGTGATTGGTGGCTAGATCTCAGCAGTTCTTTCCAATTGATTATATTTCACCAAGAGACCAAAGCTGATAAAAAGACAACCTGTGCAGCTGAACGGTCACTGGGTGTTCTAATTTAGAAAGAGGGGAGGAGTGAAATAGAAAATTCAGGAGCTTGTGCTTGAGCAAACAAGCTGCTTTCCATAGATTTCAAGGACATGTATTTCCTTGTGGCTATTTCACCGCAGTTGACAAAATTCTCTATCGCCCAAGAACATCAAAGAATCCATCTGTTGTGGAGAAATAGCCACAAGGAAGAAGCTGGAGAGAAAGATGTGCTTTTGTGCGTTCTTGTCTCTGGTTCCTGTGTTTACGAAGTGACTTTCTGTGACTGGAGCCCAGCACAACATCTTTCCAATGCTTGGGTTTTTGATGAATCTAGAAATAATTATATTTGAGCATTTGGAAAACTTTCTACTTACAAGCTTTCATTTTAAAACTTCTCGGATGGATTTCCCTGCTGTCAGACCGAATGTCCGTTGATTAAGCCGAACATTTGCTTTGTATTCTGGGTCAGATGTCTGCACTAATTTTTTTTATTCTTTCTTTTGGGCCTCCTTATCTCGAGAGACAATGGATACGCGCCTGGAGGTGGTCAGTGGTTTGTGAAGCAGCGCCTGGAGTGGCTATAAAGGCCAATTCTGGAGTGACAGGCTCTTCCACAGGTGCTGCAGAGAAATTTGTTTGTTGGGGCTGTTGCACAGTTGGCTCTCCCCTTGCGCCTCTGTCTTTTTTCCTGCCAACTACTAAGTCTCTTCGACTCGCCACAATTTAGCCCTGTCTTTATGGCTGCCCGCCAGCTCTGGCGAATGCTGGCAACTGACTCCCACGACTTGTGATCAATGTCACACGATTTCATGTCGCGTTTGCAGACGTCTTTATAACGGAGACATGGACGGCCGGTGGGTCTGATACCAGTGGCGAGCTCGCTGTACAATGTGTCTTTGGGGATCCTGCCATCTTCCATGCGGCTCACATGGCCAAGCCATCTCAAGCGCCGCTGACTCAGTAGTGTGTATAAGCTGGGGATGTTGGCCGCTTCAAGGACTTCTGTGTTGGAGATATAGTCCTGCCACCTGATGCCAAGTATTCTCCGAAGGCAGCGAAGATGGAATGAATTGAGACGTCGCTCTTGGCTGGCATACGTTGTCCAGGCCTCGCTGCCGTAGAGCAAGGTACTGAGGACACAGGCCTGATACACTCGGACTTTTGTGTTCCGTGTCAGTGCGCCATTTTCCCACACTCTCTTGGCCAGTCTGAACATAGCAGTGGAAGCCTTACCCATGCGCTTGTTGATTTCTGCATCTAGAGACAGGTTACTGGTGATAGTTGAGCCTAGGTAGGTGAACTCTTGAACCACTTCCAGAGCGTGGTCGCCAATATTGATGGATGGAGCATTTCTGACATCCTGCCCCATGATGTTCGTTTAAAAATTTTTTTTATAGTGGAATAGAAATATATTCACAAAACGTCTCCTGCCCAACCTCCCAGCATGCTGCTTACTAAATTATCAAACACAAAATAACACAACAGAATTTACCGGAGACAGAGCGAGAGAGAGGAGCACAGCGGGAGCAGAGGTTTAAAAAGCGGGCCGAATGTCTAGAGTCGGAGAATGGAGATGGAGCGAGCGAGAGAGAGAGAGAGGAGCACAGCGGGAGCGAAGAGAGAGAGAGAGGAGCACGGCGGGAGTGGAGAGAGAGAGAGGGGCACAGCGGGAACGGAGAGAGAGAGAGGAGCACAGCGGGAGTGGAGAGAGAGAGGCACACGGTGGGAGTGGAGAGAGAGCGAGGAGCACAGCGAGAGCGGAGAGAGAGAGAGGAGCACAGTGGGAGCGGAGAGAGAGAGAGGAGCACAGTGGGAGTGGAGAGAGAGGAGCACGGTGGGAGTGGAGAGAGAGAAGCACGGTGGGAGTGGAGAGAGAGAGAGGAGCAAGGTGGGAGCAGAGAGAGAGAGAGGAGCACAGCCGGAGTGGAGAGAGAGAGAGGAGCACGGTGGGAGCAGAGAGAGAGGAGCACGGTGGGAGTGGAGAGAGAGGAGCACTGTGGGAGTGGAGAGAGAGGAGCACTGTGGGAGCGGATAGAGAGAGAGGAGCACAGTGGGAGTGGAGAGAGAGAGGAGCAAGGTGGGAGTGGAGAGAGAGAGAGGAGCAAGGTGGGAGTGGAGAGAGAGAGGGAGAAGCACAGCAGGAGCGGAGTGAGAGAGAGGAGCATGGCAGGAGCGGAGAGAGAGAGAAGAGCATGGTGGGAGTGGAGCGAGAGAGGGATGAGCACAGCAGGAGCGGAGTGAGAGAGGAGCACGGCGGGAGTGGAGAGAGCGAGGGAGAAGCACAGCAGGAGCGGAGAGAGAGAGGAGCACGGCGGGAGTGGAGAGAGAGAGAGAGAGGAACACGGCGGGAGCGGAGAGAGAGAGAGGAGCACGGCAGGAGCGGAGAGAGAGAGAGGAGCACGGCGGGAGCGGAGAGAGAGAGAGAGGAGCACGGTGGGAGCGGAGAGAGAGGGAGGAGCACGGTGGGAGCGGAGAGAGAGGGAGGAGCACGGCGGCAGCGGAGAGAGAGAGAGGTGCACGGTGGGAGCGGAGAGAGAGAGAGGAGCACGGTGGGAGCGGAGAGAGAGAGAGGAGCACGGCGGGAGCGGAGAGAGAGAGAGGAGCACGGCGGGAGCAGAGAGAGAGAGAGGAGCAAGGTGGGAGCGGAGAGAGAGAGAGGAGCACGGCGGGAGTGGAGTGAGAGAGAGGAGCACGGTGGGATCGGAGAGAGTGGGAAGAGCACGGCATGAGTGGAGAGAGAGAGAGAGGAGCACGCTGGGAGCGGAGAGAGTGGGAGGAGCATGGCGGGAGCAGAGAGAGAGAGAGATGCACGGCGGGAGCAGAGAGAGAGAGGAGCACGGCGGGAGTGGAGAGAGAGAGAGAGAGGAGCACGGTGGGAGCGGAGAGAGAGAGAGAGGAGCACGGTGGGAGCAGAGAGAGAGAGGAGCATGGCGGGAGCGGAGAGAGAGAGAGGAGCACGGCGGGAGTGGAGAGAGAGAGGGAGGAGCACAGCGGGAGCGGAGAGAGAGAGAGAGGAGCACGGTGGGAGAAGAGAGAGAGAGAGGAGCACGGCGGCAGCGGAGAGAGAGAGAGGAGCACGGCGGGAGCGGAGAGAGAGAGGAGCACGGTGGGAGCGGAGAGAGAGAGAGGAGCACGGCGGGAGCGGAGAGAGAGAGAGCAGCACGGCGAGAGCGGAGAGAGAGAGAGGAGCAAGGTGGGAGCGGAGAGAGAGGAGCACGGTGGGAGCGGAGAGAGTGGGAGGAGCACAGCGGGAGCAGAGAGAGAGAGAGGAGCACGGCGGGAGTGGAGAGAGTGAGAGAGGAGCACGGTGGGGGCGGAGAGAGAGAGAGAGGAGCACGGTGGGAGCGGAGAGAGTGAGAGGAGCACGGCGGGAGCAGAGAGAGAGAGAGAGGAGCACGGCGGGAGTGGAGAGAGAGAGAGAGGAGCATGGCGGGAGCGGAGAGAGAGAGAGGAGCACGGTGGGAGTGGAGAGAGAGAGAGGAGCATGGCGGGAGTGGAGAGAGAGAGAGGAGAATGGCGGGAGCAGAGAGAGAGAGAGGAGCACGGTGGGAGTGGAGAGAGAGAGAGGAGCACAGTGGGAGTGGAGAGAGAGAGAGGAGCATGGCAGGAGCAGAGAGAGAGAGGAGCACGGTGGGAGTGGAGAGAGAGAGAGGAGCACGGTGGGAGTGGAGAGAGAGAGAGAGGAGCACGGTGGGAGTGGAGAGAGAGAGAGGAGCATGGCGGGAGCAGAGAGAGAGAGAGGAGCATGGCGGGAGTGGAGAGAGAGAGAGAGGAGCACGGCGGGAGCGGAGAGAGAGGAGCACGGTGGGATTGGAGAGAGTGGGAAGAGCACGGCAGGAGTGGAGAGAGAGAGAGAGGAGCACGGTGGGAGCGGAGAGAGTGGGAGGAGCACGGTGGGAGCAGAGAGAGAGAGAGAAGCACGGCGGGAGCAGAGAGAGAGAGGAGCACGGTGGGAGTGGAGAGAGAGAGAGAGAGGAGCACGGTGGGAGCGGAGAGAGAGAGAGAGGAGCACAGTGGGAGCAGAGAGAGAGAGGAGCACGGCGGGAGTGAAGAGAGAGAGAGAGGAGCACGGTGGGAGCAGAGAGAGAGAGAGGAGCACGGCAGGAGCGGGAGAGAGAGAGAGAGGAGCACGGCGGGAGCGGAGAGAGAGAGAGGAGCACGGCGGGAGTGGAGAGAGAGGGAGGAGCACGGCAGGAGCGGAGAAAGAGAGAGGAGCACGGCAGGAGCGGAGAAAGAGAGAGGAGCACGGTGGGAGTGGAGAGAGAGAGAGGAGCACGGCGGGAGTGGAGAGAGAGGAGCACGGTGGGAGCGGAGAGAGAGAGTGGAGCACGGTGGGAGTGGAGAGAGAGAGAGGAGCACGGTGGGAGTGGAGAGAGAGAGAGGAGCACGGTGGGAGTGGAGAGAGAGAGAGAGGAGCACAGGGTGAGTGGAGAGAGAGAGAGAGAGGAGCACGGCAAGAGCGGAGCAGGGAAAAATTGAAAAGTGACATCAGAGTGACGTCACAATCAACAGAGAGAGCAGGGACACAGAGAGCCGCCGGGGTGAGTAAACAGGTAAGCTTTTAATTTAATTTAATTTAAATCAAACATAGCATCAAACATCACAGGCAAGCAGTAGGTGATTTGTTGGGCAGAAGCTACCTGTTTGTTGAGTATCTGGTAAGTGATTAAGATCCATTCTAATCCTAATGTTTAAAATAGTAAAGGAATGAGTGGTAAGCTTAATAAAATATATTAAAGAAAGGAAAATAAAATAAATAATTGAATAAAATCATTAAGTCAGTAATTAAAACACATTAAGGATGTCAGGAAAGGTGATGTGTCACACCTGCAGCATGTGGGAGCTCCTGGATGCCAGTGTGATCCAGGGTAAACACGGCTGCAGTGAGTATTTGCGGCTCGAAGAGCTTCGGCTCAGAGTCATTGAACTGGAATCCGAGCTGCAGACACTGCGACACATCAGGGAGGGGAAAGTTACCTGGACATTTTGTACCAGGAGGCAGTCACACCCCTTAGGAAAGGTTTTTCTGATTTGGTCAGTGGTCAGGGACAGGAGAGTGTGGCTGCAGCTGAGGCAGGTAAAGGGGACCCAAAGGGCAGGAGTGCAGGAGCCTCAGTCTTTGCGATTGTCCAACAGGTTTGAGGTTCTTTCAGCTTGTTTGGATGAGAGTGGGGGCTGCAGGGTGGATGAGTAATCTGACCATGGCACCATGGTACAGGAAGCCATTCAAGTGGAAGGAGAAAAAAGGAATGTAGTGGTAGTAGGGGACAGTATAGTTAGGGGGATTGACACTGTTCTGTTCAGCAAAGAGTGAGAGTCCAGACGGCTGTGTTGCCTGCCCGGGTTTGGGACATCTGCTCAGGGCTGGAGAGGAACTTATAGTGGGAAGGGGAGGATTCAGTCGTTGTGCTCCATGTAGGTACCAATGATACAGGCAGGAAAGGAAAGAGGTTCTGCATAGTCAGTATGAGCAACTCGGTGCAAAATTAAGAAGCAGAACCTCAAAGGGTAATAATCTCTGGATTATTACCTGAGCCACGTGCAAACTGGCATAGAGCAAATAAAATTAGATAAATTAATGCATGGCTCAAAGACTGGTATGGTAGAAGTGGGTTCCGGTTCGTGGGGCACAGGCACCAGTGCTGGGCAAAGTGGTGGCTGTACCGTTGGGACAGTCTATACCTGAACCATGCCGGGGCCGGTGTTCTAGTGAGCCGCATAACTAGGGAAGTAGAGAGGGTTTTAAACTGAATAGTGGGGGCAAGGGATCAAATTTGGGAAGATGTGGTAAATTAAGGAGTAGAGATAAGGCAAGAAAGAAAGGTGTTAATATGGGAAATGATAAACAGACTGTGACAGGAAGGGACAGAGTGGACAAACCTAAGAGTAAATCAACAGATATGGCTAGAGGTTACAAAAATAATTAAAGGACAAAACTAAAGGCTCTGTTTCTGAATGCATGTAGCATTCGAAATAGAACGGATGAACTGAGAGTGCAAATAGAAATAAATAAGTACAATCTGATAACCATTACAGAGACATGACTGCAGGATGACATAGATTGAAACCTGAATATTGAAGGGTACATGGCATTTAGGAAGGACAGGAAGCTAGGAAAATATAGAGGGGTAGCTCTGTTTATTAACGATGGTATTAGCGCAATAGAGAGGGATGACCTAAGTTCAGGAGACCAGGATGTAGAAACAGTTTGGGTAGAGATGAGAAATCATAAAGGCAAGAAGTCACTTGTGGAAGTGGTGTACAGGCCACCTAACATTAACCACACTGTAGGACGGGGTATAAAGGAAGAAATAATGACAGCTTGTCAGAAAGGTGCAGCGATAATTATGGGGGATTTTACCCTACATATAAACTGGAAAAATCAGATGGGCAGAGGTAGCCTAGATGAAGAATTCATAGAATACTTTCGGGATAATTTCTTGGAACAATACGTTCTGGAGCCAACCAGAGAGCAGGCTGTACTAGAATAAAAGCAAAATACTGCAGATGCTGGAAATCTGAAATAAAAACAAGAAGTGCTGGAAATACTCAGAAGGTCTGGCAGCATCTGTGGAGAGAGAAGCAGAGTTAATGTTTCAGGTCAGTGACCCTTTGTCAGAACTGGCAAATATTAGAATTGTAACAGGTTTTAAGCAAGAGATAACCAAAGAGAAGGAGTTGATAGGACAAGGTCACAAAGAATAACTGACCAGAAGTTCATGGAGCAAAGGCAAACGGTATGTTAATGGTGTGGTGAAAGACAAAGCGTTAGTGCAGAGAGGGTGTTATCGACAGAAAAATGAACAGCCTGGCCCCAAGCACAATCATGAAAAAACAATGGGTAGGCATAGTAGAAACAAACTAAACAAACTAAAATAAAATAAACAAATAAAAAGTAAAAAAGAAAAAATAACTAAAAATAAAAATAAAAAGAGGGGCTCGTCATGCTCTGAAATGATTGAGCTCAGACCTGGCATTGTGCAACGCTATAGGATTAGTTAATGACCTCATAGTTAAGGTACCCCTAGGTAGCAGCGATCATAATATGATTGCATTTAACATTCAGTTTGAGGAAGAGAAGAGTGGGTCCAAGACTAGTATTTTTAACTTAAATAAGGGCAATTATGAGGGCATAAAAATAGTGCTAGCTAAAGTGAACTGACAAATCAAGTTAATGGATAGGTCAATAGAGATGCAGTGGCAGACATTTAAGGGGATATTTCAGAATACACAGGATAGATATATTTCAACGATAAAGAAAAATTCCAAGGGTGGGACCCACCATCCGTGGTTAACTAAAACAGTTAAAGATCATATCAAACTTAAAGAAAAAGCCTATAATTGCGCAAAGATGGGAGGCAGGTCAGAAGATTGGACAGAATATAGAAAACAGCAAAAAATGACTAAAAGGTTGATAAGGAAGGTAAAATTAGAGTACAAGAGAAAGCTAGCTAGAAAATATAAAGATATAGTAAGACTTTCTATAGATATTTTAAAAAGAAAAGTTAACAAAGTGAGCGTTGTCCGATAAAAAGTGAGTCTGGGGAATTAATAATGGATAATAAGGAGATGTCAGATTAATTGAACAGATATTGTATGTTGGTGTTCACTATTGAGGATACAAGTAACATCCCAGGATGAGCTGTAAGTCAGGAAATGGAAGGGAGGGAGGAACTCAAGAAAATTACAATCACAGGGGAAGTGATACTGAACAAATTGTTGGAGCTGCGGGCTGACAAGTCCCCAGGTCCTGATGAACCTCATCCAAGGGAGTTAAAAGAAGTGGCTAGTAAGATAGGTGATGCGTTAGTTTTAATTTTCCAAAATTCCCAAGGTTCCGTTAGATTGGAAAATAGCAAATGTAACTTCATTATTCAAAAAGGGAGGGAGACAGAAAGCAGGAAACTACAGGCCAGTTAGCTTAACATCTGTCACCGGGAAAATGTTAGAAGCTATTATTAAAGACATTATAGCAGGGCACGTAGAAAAATTCAAGGTAATCAGGCAGAGTCAACATAGTTTTGTGAAAGGGAAATCATGTTTAACCACTTTATTGGAGTTCTTTGAGGGAGTTACATATGCTGTGGATAAAGGGGAACCGGTGGATGTATTGTACTTAGATTTCCAGAAGGCAGTTGATAAGGTGCCACATCAAAGGTTATTGCAGAAAATAAAAGCTCATGGTGTTGGGGGTAACATATTGGCATGGATAGACGATTGGCAGCTAACAGGAAACAGAGAATAGGCATAAATGGGTCATTTTCTGGTTGGCAAGATGTAATGAGATCTGTGCTGGGGCCTCAACTTTTTGCAATTTAAATAAATGACTTTGATGAAGGGACCGAAGGTATAGTTACTAACATTTGCTGATGACCCAAAGATAGGTAGGAAAGTAAGTTGTGAAGAGGATATAAGTGGGCTACAAAGGGATGTAGATAGGTTAAGTGAGTGGGCAAAGACCTGGCAAATGGAGTATCATGTGGGAAAGTGGGAAATTGTTTACTTTGGCCAGAAGAATAAAAAGGAAGCATATTATCTAAATGGTGAGAGATTGCAGAGCTCTGAGATGCAGAGGGATCTGGGTGTCCTAATGCATGAATCGCAAAAGGTTAGTATGCAGGTACAGCATGTAATTAGGAAAGCTAATAGAATGTTATTGTTTATCGCGAGGGGAATTGAATACAAAAGTAGGGAGGTTATGCTTCATCTGTAGAGGGCATTGGTGAGACCACATCTGGAGTACTGTGTACAGTACTGGTCTCCTTATTTAAGGGAGGATGTAAACGTGTTGGAGGCAGTACAGAGAAGGTTTACTAGACTAATACCTGGAATGGGCAGGCTGTCTTACGAGGAAAGGTTGGACAGGCTAGGCTTGTATCCGCTGGAATTTAGAAGAGTAAGAGGTGACTTGATTGAAACATATAAGATCCTGAGGGGTCTTGACAGGGTGGATGTGGAAAGGATGTTTCCCCTTGTGGGAGAATATCGAACTAGGGGGCACTGTTTAAAAATAAGGGGTCGCCCATTTAAGACAGAGATGAGGAGAATTTTTTTCTCTCAGATGGTCATGAGTCTTTGGAATTCTCTTCCTCAAAAGGCGGTCGAAGCAGAGTCTTTAAATATTTTTCATGCAGAGGTAGATAGATTCTTGTTAAGCAAAGGGGGTGGAAGGTTATCGGGGATAGGTGGAAATGTGGAGTAATCAGTTCAGCCATGAACTTACTGAATGGTGGGGCAGGCTCGAAGGGCCGAGTGGCCTACTCCTGCTCTTAATTCTTATGTTCGCATGTACCTCCAAATTGACATCGGGTTAAGCAGAGATTGTAAGATTAGGTTTGAGGTTACGACATTCTCTGCTATCTTTCATGTTGGTAAAAGATGGTTCTTGACAAGAACAGCACGATAAGTGGCTCCAAAGCACGGACTCCATCACCTTCCAAAATGGCACATCAGTGAATTAGGTTTGCGAGTGGAACCATTAGCCTTAAAGCCTTTCAAACTCTGATTTATGGACACTGTGTACAGATAACACAGCTGGCAAATATGTCCTGGCAGGGATTTATGATTCTTTCATCTAAATGTATTTCAGATTGAATAAACTAGTGGTATTGCACAATAATTTATACAGCCACTTCTTAACCAAGGCCTTCTGTTTGAGTGGGGCCTTGTGCATTTGTCTGACTGGAAGCTACACTGAGAAGTAACAAATGATTTATCACAGGGATGGGGCTATGTGAAAATATGCATTTGCAAACTTTTCTAAGAAGGAACTTCAAAAATTCTATTATAATGAACTCTGAGATAGATTGTATTTTTGAGGTCAAAGTGCTGTGCCGTCATTTCTTCTCCGTTCCAGTCTACCAGCTCCAGTGAAGGCTGAAGAGACAATTATTATATCGATAACCCCACACAAATCTCAGAAAAAGGAGCTCAATGATTCTCTGACATCCTTCGGTATTTTTTCTTAAATCTTTTTTCCTGACTAGTTCCCTTCTCCTCTCTTCAGCAGGTGTTGATTCCTTACTTGGGTTAAGTACCACCCACGCCCGGTTCCATCTGTACCGCCTTCCCTTCGGGATATCACCAAGTGGTCTTTGTTCATTTATGAGCACTGACAGCTATTCTTCTGTAGGAAGAGTCACGAATGAGCCTAATCCAGTCATGGCCCAGTGTCCACGTACCTGTACGCTTCCAGTAGGGGTTCACTAGGTAGGGCAAGAACCTGAGCTTAATTTCCTGTCTCTAATTCTGAAGTAAATTGTGGAGTGTCTTGGCAGGCAAATTTGAGGCAGTGGTAGTTTTAAATTTGTCCTTCGTGGTGGAAAATTAAAAGTGTTTATTGCTGCAGTTGTGTACTGTACAGTAATAGTTTGCTCCTACTGGTTGTAAATTATTATTTATTATAATTTTATTAGATTGAAAGCTGAATCACTGCCTCCACTCGGCCTGAGATCAGCTAATACAGTGCAGAATAGGGATCAAACTTGGGATCTTCTGGTTTGTATGACTCATTAGATACAGTTGCCGAGGCATTGGGGAACCCTGGCATCCTTCTATTGAGGTCCTTTGACCATTCTTTGTATTGGTGCAGGACGGAGCTTCTGTCTGTGCTGGTCTGTTAGAATCGGCTCTGCCTAGAGTCTCTGATCATCTGGGTACTGGCCCTCCAGTGAAGGTTAGGCATCTCGGTTTGATTCTCCTGTGTCCGATGTGTTCTGAAACCTCTTTGCATCAAAACAGCTAGCAGCCATTTCTACACAATAAAGACAAAACTCATTTTGATTTTTCCTCCTTTTTGCAAGAAGGCATTGTGACCCTGTTGCTTAACTGTAGGTCAGTTCAGAAACTGAATGGGGTTGAGTTTTGAGCACCCAAGTTTCTATGTACTGTGCCACTGAATCTCACTTTTTAAATATAAAGTACCCCATTAAATTGATTAAGACTCACCATAGAAGTATTTTGACATCAATAAAAATTGTATTATTTATATGTTACAATTTGTATCAGAGTTACCCCATTCCTGAAGCAACTAAACTCAATAAAAGGCAAATATAAAACTTTGTAAGTATTTTATTTGGTGGCAAACCTCTCATAAATATCTTGAAAAGTTTAGCCTTACATTGGCCCCTGTTCTGTTGTATTGTATTGTTGTATTCAGTGTACACATCGTTTTTATCATTAAATTTTCAAGTGCCCATAATCTGCTGACAGCTTTATGCATGCTCTCAGACGATATGCTTCATGAAAATAAATTGGGCTGCATTGGTTATTAGTTTGCCACTGCATGCTAATTTGAAGTTAAGGTAAAAATGCTTACCAAAAGAAATGAATGCTTTATACCTATAGATGATTCATGGCTTGCATTGGCAGATTGGTTACTTGTGGTTACTCCTCTTACCTATAAATCCAGTCTCGTTTGTAAAGAACGAATTGAAGATCCAGTTCTTCAGCATCAATAAAAAGTCTCACTGAAAGAAAGCTTAGAAATGACTGACACTGTGGTAGAGATTCTGAATATACAATGAACAAATAGTCCAAGGTGAAAGTGAACGTAAACTGTATTGTCTCTTTATATTGTATTCAAATTGATACAAAGGAGAATTAATCTTTTGATGACTTAGCCAATTATAAAGGATTAAATAAAACTATGAGTTTAGTGTTTCATAGTTCTGCAGGTTTTCCCAATTCACTTGTATAATCAGCCTTTGATATTCACAGTTTCTTACTGTTTTTGCAAATGTTGGAGGTCATGATTGGGAAATCTTTGAACACTGCAGGAGAGTTATTCCTGCAAATATCACCCGCCTTTATTAATAGTATATAACTACAATAATCCTGATAGATTTCCTGCTAAATGAACATCAAAATTACTTAATACAGTTTCTTTGATGTTTTCAAAATAGTTTCCATCCACAAAGTTGCATTCATTGTCAAGAATTGTGTTATAATTGACCCATACATATAATTTACTCAGCCATTTGACACGTTTCAGTTATACACTTGCTCAATTTCTGCATCTTGTCAGGTAGATAGAGTAGACAGGAAGGAACAGTTTCCCCTTGTGGAGAGGTCAATTACCAGGGGGCACAGATTGAAGGTGATTGGTAGAAGGATTAGAGGGGACATGAGGAAAAACTTTTTCACCCAGAGGGTGGTGGGTGTCTGAAATTCACTGCTCGGATCGGTGGTGGATGCAGAAACCCTCAACTCATATGAAAGGTACCTGGACATGCAACTGAAGTGCTGTAACCTGCAAGGCTATGGACCAGGTGCTGGAAAGTGGGATTAGATTGGGCAGCTAGTTTTTTCAGCCAGCACAGACACAATGGGCTGAATGGCCTCCTTCTGTGCCATAACGTTTCTATGGTTTCTATGTAAACATGCCCATCAGGTGTTGTAATTTAATTGCATTAATGAACTAGAAGGGTCATATTATTAGGCTTTTTAACAGATTTGTATTTGCGTTAGCATTTGATTTACGTTTGTGCTTAAGTGAATGTGTTTTAGAGTGCTAACTTTTGCCTGCTGCAATTTGCTTATTGCAGCTTAATGGAACATTTATATATGAATTTATTATTCCCAAGCCAATGGCAAGGAATGAGGAATCCTTGAACTTCAGTTTCAATCTCTTTTTATTGCTGTGTTTTTCTGACCTGAAACGCTGGTTAGGGATCAACCTGGATTTTTCTATTCTCAGTGAGAAGGGTGAAAATATATGAAACCACTTCACATTTCAAGAGTTGCATTTTTAAGAGTAAGTTTCGATATTTTAAGGTGGGAACTGCTTATTGTGTGGAGGAAGACTGTAACAGTACTTCAAAGCTGATTTCTATAGTTAATTAAAGAAGAAAATTAATAGTCACTCTCATTTGGCACAAAGATTATTATTATAAGTCAACCTCCCATGGCATTGCCCAAAGAGAGTCAAGACCAAGTGTAGCCTTTGGGGGAAGCAGGATTAGAGGGCAGGAGATAATTGAACAAAGAGTTGTAGATGTAATTCAATCCTTATTTAAAAGTCTTCATTCTGTCCTTGTCACCACTGCAGGGCAGTGGCGTGAGCCCTTGGATTTCTGGTAGCATTCCCACCTCTGACCAGAATGTGCAGTATTTAACTCATACTCTGAATTCTGGATACTGGATTGAATTCCATCAGGTAACTCGCATCCAACGGGTGTGTGTGACCCACCTTCATCATATGCGTTGCGGGAACAAAGAAAGCCCTTCCTCCGTACGTGTCAGTGTGGCTCAGTGCGTAGCACTCTCGCCTCCACTTCAAGACTTGGGCCCAAAAAATCAAAGCTAACACTCTGGTACGGTACTGATGGAGTGCTATGCTATCGGAGGTGCAGTCTGCCCTCTCGGGTGGACATTACAGATCCTGTGGCATTATTTTGAAGAAGAGCAGGGGCATTATCCTTGAATCAACAACACAAGAACAGATGATCTGATCATTATCACACTGATGTTTGTGGGAGCTTGCTGTGCACAAATTTGCTGTTGCGTTTCCTACATTACAACAGTGATTACACTTCAAAAGTACTTCATTGGCTGTAAAGCCCTTTGGGACAGCCTATGGTCATGAAAGGTGCTATATAAATGCAATTCTTTCTTTCATATAGGGCTAAGCACCCTGTCAGTTGGTATAAAGATGATTATAACTAAGGAAGGAGCGCTCATGGCAATAGATTGTTAATCAGCCTTTCACGACCTCACACTATTCTCCAGAGGAAGAGTATGAAGATACAAAAACATCAACAGGCTAATTATAGCCAGGCATGTTTTACATAGGCAGATTCCATTTCAAATATGGACATAAAATTTATAATGGAGAAGGTTGACATGCACATAGACGTAAGGTACTGGATTTTAAAGAGCTCTCAGTGTCGGGATCTGTGCTGGAGTGTATCTGAAGATGGCCCCGGATGAAGCACGCCGGCAGGACCCGACCCAATCCTCCTGGGAGCAGCAAGGTCTCGCTGCAGCCACTTCACCGCTCGGCAACAGGACTATAATTTGAATATTTAAATTAATTATTTTACTTAATTTAAATAAACTTGCGTCACCTCCTGATTTCCGGCTGCAATCTTTGTCCCGTCTGCGGGCACTCCCGTGCCTTCAGATTCCCATCCGGGGAAACGGGGTGCCACACTGGTGGGGAGGGGGGGAGGAGGGAAGTTTCTCAGTGCGGGAAGGGAGGGGGGGAAACGGGGTCATAGTGGAAGGGTTGTAGGTTAATGTTTGTGCAGTTTGGGGATCGGGGGAAGGTCAGATAGCAAAGGTAGGTGTTTTGAGGGGGGAAAAGGCAAATAATTTAATTGTTATTGGGAGGTGGGAGGAGGGCAAAAGAGATGTATCTATAAAAAGGAAATTGGTATAAAATTTCAGTTGTCAGCTCGGTGATAGCACTCCCTCTGAGTCAGACGGTTGTGGGTTCACGTCCCACTCCAGAGACTTGAGCACATTATCCAGGCTGACATTCTAGTGTAGTACTGAGGGTGTGCTGCGCTGTCCGAGGTGCTGTCTTTCAGATATAATGTTAAACTGAGGCCCCATTGGCCCTTGTACTATTTCGATGGAGAGCAGGGGAGTTCCCCCCAGTATCTTGGCCAATATTTATCCCTCAATCAACATTACTCAAAAAAGACAAGCTGGTCAATATTACATTGCTGTTTGTGGGAGCTTCCTGTGTGTAAACTGCTTGCTGCATTTCCTACATTTGAAGTAACTGCACTTCAAAAGCAGTTCATTGGCTGTAAAGCACTTTGGGATGTCCTGAAGTCATGAAAGGCGCTATAGAAATTCAAGTTTTTCCTTCTCTTTCTTTATTTAAAACGGCATAATTTTTGGGTATTTTTAATTTTACAGCAATTTGATGCTAATAATCAAATGTAAATATCTAGTGGATGTGCCATAGCTTTACTTGTAGGAGGTTGGACAGTATGTTTGATAAGGAGAGGAAGATTTATAATGGAGAATATTATGGTCTTAAGTGTTTTGACAATGAAGTGAATACTAGTCTACCTCTCATTCCTCCTTTAAGATACTTCTTAAAACCTACCTGTTTGACGAAACTATTGGTCATCTACCCCTAATATCTCCTTCTGTGGTTCGGTGTCAACTTTTGTTTGATAACGCTCCTGTGAAGTTCCTTGGAACATTTTATTACATGAAAGGTGCTACATAAATACAATTTGTCCGAGGTACGTTCTTGTATTAAGTGTAACACCGTTGCAAAACAGTTTCTGATTTGCACCATTATTAATCCTTAATAGTTTGCTGAAATTGGATATTTAAGATGTAAAAGCAAATAAAAGTTGTTGTAAAGTAAAGGATTGAATGCTAGAGAGAATTCCTATAACTGTAATGGTTTATGATTAAAATGTGTAGGAGTTGAAATAAATTAATGCAAAATATTGGAAATGGTGTAACATATAGACATGCATTATGTATTGTTACGACTCGGTGAGAAAAGTGTCCAGGGGTCTCTTTCAGCCTTCACTTGGTCTTACTGTAACAGGGTTTAATTTTAAACACACTGTGTTTTTAGCTCCCCCTTGGTGAATCCTTGTTCACCGCTTTCCAATTGTAAGGCAAAGAAATGAGCACAAACAGGCTTTCTTACGTTTAAAGAAGAAAAGTGAAATTTATTAAAACTTAAACTCTAATTTGGTTAACGCCTACAGATACACGCCATGCCCCGCTAGCATGCATACGCGATACTCACATGCAAATAGAGACAGAAAAGAGCAGAAGAAAAACAAAGTGAAAAAGTTTGAAGCAATCTCTGAAGAGGGGTTTTTTGTTTGTGTGCTTCGAGCTCACTGTCGTCCTTGCTTGTAGGTAGATCTTGCTTTTCGTTGAGGCCCAATATTCTTCTTAAACCTTGTTCACTGTCGGAGACTCTTCTCTCTTGGGGTTCATATGTCTTCAATGGTTTCTGAAGCTGGTGAGAGAGATGAGAGCAGACAGGAGAGAGGCAGTGGCAAGCGAGCCAAGAGAGGTTTCTTTCCAATCCAGGAGCAAACAGCTTTCTGAGTTCAAAACTCTGTGGCAAGTTCAAAAACAACCTCCAACAGCCAGTTAGTCATGTGACTAAACTGGTCTGACCACGTCTGTTTGTGTATTCAGCCATCTTAGCAGTCAACCTGGAATGCTAGCCTCTCCACCCTCAACGTCTGGTAATCAAAAGTCCATTGTGGATTGAATGTGTCAGGGCATGGTCTTTTGTCCCTTTTAAGTACTGTCTGTAAATATGCAAATATCTTTCCAGTCAAGGGTCTGGTGCTTTTTTTAAAAAAAAGCAAGTTCTTTCTTTACTCTAGCACCAGTTTAAAAATCAGTGTTCATGTGGCAAAATTAATGTGCCTCATTCTTGGCAGGTGGGGGCCTGCATGACAGTATTATATATATATATATATATATAATGTAGAGTAAATATTTTTCTCTAATGTTTGTATTCAGTTTAACTGAGGAGTATTCTGCATAGTTCATCTTCTTCATCTTTGGCCTCCATGTCTCGAGAGACAATGGATACGCGCCTGGAGGTGGTCAGTGGTTTGTGAAGCAGCGCCTGGAGTGGCTATAAAGGCCAATTCTGGAGTGACAGGCTCTTCCACAGGTGCTGCAGAGAAATTTGTTTGTTGGGGCTGTTGCACAGTTGGCTCTCCCCTTGTGCTTCTGTCTTTTTTCCTGCCAACTGCTAAGTCTCTTCGACTCGCCACGCTTTAGCCCCGCCTTTATGGCTGCCCGCCAGCTCTGGCGATCGCTGGCAACTGACTCCCACGACTTGTGACCAATGTCACAGGACTTCATGTCGCGTTTGCAGACGTCTTTAAAGCGGAGACATGGACGGCCGGTGGGTCTGATACCAGTGACAAGCTTGCTGTACAATATGTCCTTGGGGATCCTGCCATAGTTACATGTAATAAAATATTTTAACATGTAATACTTCTCTGTCCCTGTTGGGCAGTAGGTTCTGTTTATTTTGATGAGTGTCTGCAAATGTGTATGTCATGAAGTGGGGAAAAACAGGAAGGGGACTTAAACAAAAAATAGTAACAGAAAAAAATCCAACACCTCATGAGTGGGAGTTTAAAAAAAACCCAGAGCATAACTAAGTAAGTAGGAGAGCTGTACTCAGAAAGACAAACACCAGGAATAGGAATTTGAAATTAAGTATCAGAACTGATTACATTAAGCCAAGAAAACTTTGCCTTATACCGTCTTCCCAAATATACTCCCATTGCTCTCACCATGAGCAGGCCAACACACATCTCTTAAACCTACAGATGTATAATAACTAAGCTGTGTTTTTAAAGTATTTACTCAAATTTGAACAGCATGAGCACATTGAAACAATCTCCCAGTTTTTCGCCTTATTGTGTGGCGCAACATGGAGTTCCTGGGGATGTTGGTTGGATTGATGTTGGGGGCAGTTGATCAGAAGCCCAAAGCCCAAAATGTAAATGAGGTGAGTAGGAAAAACTGGTGGAAAACGGCCCCAGATTTAAGTTGGGCAGCCAGGGGCAATGGAGTGACCAGTGGCAGTAGCCAAAGTGGGCAGTGGGTATGGGAAATGGTGGCAACAACAGGAGAAGCTTTGATGGACCGAGCAGCTGTGGTTCTGAGCAACTCGAACTAATCACAGGGAAACGTAGGGAAAGACCAGTGCTACAGGGACAGCTGGCTTCGAGGCTCCTGACAACACAGAATCAGAGCTGTGTGATAAATAGGATAACTACAGAACTTAGACATTGCAAATGTATGACACAAGCGAAAAGTGAGAGCCTATGATGGGCTTTTAATATAATATGGATAGATGTGTAGTAGAAAGAATGAAGACTTGCTAGTGAATGATTTCATGTGCACGTTCTTCCCAAAAACCAAGAAAGACTTGAAATTTATGTAGTACCTTGTCATATCTTTAGGACGCCCAAATTATTTCACAACCCATGAATGCCTTTTGAAGTGCAGTCACTTTTGTTGTTTAGGCAAATGCAACAACCAGTTTACACACAGAACAGTCCCACAGACAGCAAATAAATGAATTAACAGATCACATTTTTGATGATAGTGATACCAGAAGAACTCCCAGCCCTTATTTAAATAGTCCTGCAAGAGATTTCATGAGCTGAGCTGCTGGACTGGACCTTGATTTAAGGTCTCGTTTCAAAGATGGCACCTCCATCGATGCAGTACTGAGCACTGCACTGACTTGTGAGCCTGTTATGTAATAAAATATCTGAATGGGTTTTCAATCCACAACTCTTTGATTCAGAGGCATGAGTGGTCCTCACCAGGCTGATCTCGCATTTTAAGATCTAAACTGCGCAGAAATTAAGTTATGTGTATCCCATTTGTAGAGTTTTTTAATTGTGGCAAAATGGATTTTTGCCTGTGTTGAATTTTTTAAACTTGTATTTTTGTATTTCTAGAATGAGCTTGCAAGGATTTAAAACAGCATCACACCTGGTGCTTCACAACGCGAAACACATTCGTTCAGTTCCAGACAAACTGGCTCTGGTGTTCTGTATTAATGAAACTTGATAAACTGAGAGCAACAGAAAGCTCAGGTGTCTGTTGACCAGAATTGACACATTCAAAGTAAAGCATCTTAGGCTGTTATCAGAGATTGCTTACATTGAATATTGATGAGTGGTGATATGCTTTGATCAAATCACGATGGCTGGATTGTTTGACCTATTGTTTCAGGATCTGTGGGGATGGGTGTCATCCAGGGTAGAGATTTTGATTGACAGCTCTTTCTAAGACCTTTTAAAAGGAAGAGTTGTCAATCAAAGAAACTGCTAGATTGACTGGAGCCCTCTGTGATTGACAGCTTGGTGGGCAGGGTATTTATTCGGAGAATTGCATTGACAGCCCACAGGCAGTCTGGGGTCAGTCACTCAGTGAGAGCAGCAGTGAGTGTGAAAGTCACAACTGAGTGCTGTCAGGCTGTTCTGTTTTAGAGTTATGGCTGCCTGGCCAGAGAAGATAGCTGGAGTGAATTTGCAGTCAGTTAGACTTCCACTTAAAAGTCCGAAGTGAGAGATAAAGAAAGAAGCGTCTTTATTCATATTGTGGATATTACTTTTTTTTTCCAAAATATACTTTATTCATAAAAATCTGTAAAAAATACATTACAAAACAGTTCCAAACAGCACCAAGTCAAAAAATACAAACAGTGCAAAGGAGATCCGTTTCCTTCAATACAGGTTCAATGCCTCCCCACCCTTCCATTTCATTTTTCATGCCGTGTACATTTTACAGCAAACAAAGATTTTCCGGATATAGTTCGAGGGGTTTTCCATGGATCCAGCCCCTCAGTTCAGCTTGGTGGGGGGACCTTACACTGTGGTCTTTCCTCATTGAGCCTCTGCTGCGGCTGCCCCAAGCTTTAGTGCGTCCCTCAGCACGTAGTCCTGGACCTTGGAATGTGCCAGTCTGCAACATTCGGTCGTGGACAACTCTTGGCGCTGGAAGACCAGCAAGTTTCGGGCAGACCAAAGGGCGTCTTTCACCGAATTGATCGTCCTCCAGCAGCAGTTGAGGTTTATCTTGGTGTGCGTCCCTGGGAACAGCACGTAGAGCGCAGACTCCTGTGTTACAGAGCTGCTTGGGATGAACCTTGACAAAAGCCACTGCATCTCTTTTCACACCTGCTTTGCAAAGACACATTCCAGGAGGAGGTGGGCAACCGTCTCTTTGTGGATATATTACAGTCGCACTATATTAAACTGTGCACTGATGATTCATCTACTTTGGAGCTCTCATACAGAGTAAGGGTTCTCTGTTAAGATCCTTGGGGTCAAGCTGTCATTTTCTGAGATGGTAGGCAGAAAAAGATGCATTCTTACTGGAAGGTGACTTGCTCAATCTAATGAAATCTCTATGTTAATGCTAAGTTTTTGCCTTTACATACAAGCCAGGTGAATCTGCCCAGTGTGTGCTCATTGGCCCTAAAGGTGCATCCTTTGACTATGAAATGTGTGATACAGCACTCAGCAGCGTGACTGCCTAGAGCTTGTATTTATTGTTTGTGGAGTAAAGTTGTGTAACTAGTTCCAGCAGTGACATCCATGGAAAACCCCTCGAACTGTATCGGGAAAATTTTTGTTTGCTGAAAAATATGTATGGCATGAAAAATGAAATGGAAGGGTTGTGAGGCAACTCACTCCTGTATTGAAGGAAACTGACCTCCTTTGCAGTGTTTGTAATTTTTGATCTGGTGCTGTTTAGAACTGTTTTGTCATGTATTTTTTTTACAGATATTTACGAATGAAGTATATTTTGGAAATAAAAAATGCAGTGACATGTTGCCTAGCAGCATTTCTCCTTCCCAGTTTGTAAGTGACAATTCTGCGCTAAAATTCTTTCGGTCCAGTTTTTGTATCTGTTTCAGTGGAAGAACAGAGCAATGTTTTGCTCTGAAACAAAAACAAGAAATGCTGGAATCACTCAGCAGGTCTGGCAGCATCTGTGGAAAGAGGAGCAGAGTTAACGTTTGGGGTCAGTGACCCCAAACGTTAACTCTGCTTCTCTTTCCACAGATGCTGCCAGACCTGCTGAGTGATTCCAGTATTTCTTGTTTTTGTTTCAGATTTCCAGCATCTGCAGTATTTTGCTTTTATTTTAATGTTTTGCTCTCACTGGTTGGCTGCCCTTTGCAGAATTTCTGTGTTGGTCCATAAAAGAAATTCCTTCCTCCCCCTCCCAAACAAAGTCACCCACACACACACATAAGAAAATGAGCAACTTTTCCATTCATTTTGATTTAAATGGTCTTTAGCATCTTAGTGAGATGCCAATTAACTATTTTATTTTCAATACCAAAACATTTCAGTCGAAACCCATAGAGAGGAAAAGCATAAAGTTATGTGGTATATTTTAGACTTGTTTCTTGCAAGCTGCTTAGAAGTTTGTGGTTGTGATGAAATATACAGATTGGGAGATTTGAGTGTTTTGACCTGAGACTTTGCTGTGTTTGAATGCAGCTTGAGTAAAGCTATAACTCAAAATTGTTATTTATAATGTTTCTCATTACGGCACTGCTATAATTATAGCCCGATTGTTCCTTGAATCCTGCATTTCCTTTGATCTTAAATGGCTAGAAAAGGCTAAATTGTGATCAGTAAGCAGTAGATACTCTCAGTGTAACAGAGCCAACACGATTGCAGCTTTGGCTGAAAACCTAAGAATTGTACCGTATGCTAATGTGTAAGCAACATTGAAAACATGTTTGTGAAGGTTTCCTTTGTTATGTGTTCCTTGTAAAATGTAGCATGTTTGTACAGTCAGTTAACCTTCACAATGTCAGCCATATCTGGCACAATAAGAACTCAAATTGAGAGAAAGCATTCCACGAGACCAGTCAGTGTATATTTGAGACCAACAGTCGTTTCAAGGTGAGTCTGGTAGCAGTGACGGCCTCAACTCAGTTAATTGCCTAATTATTGCACTGTGTTTATTCTAAATCTTCACAAAAATAATCAGAATGACTTAGGTTCTTAAACTGCCGACGCAAAAAGTTTGGTCACTTCAAAAATGGTGGTGGACAATTCAACAAAAAACGACTGAAGGCACTGGATACTGCAGAGGCTATGGGTCCTGACAACATCCCCGCTGTAGTACTGGAGATCTGTGCTCCACAACTTGCCGTGCCCCTAGCCAAGCTGTTCCAGTACAGCTACAACACTGGCATCTACCCGACAATGTGGAAAATTGCCCAGGTATGTCCTGTCCATAAAAAGCAAGACAAATCCAGTCCAGCCAATTACTGCCCCATCAGTTTACTCTCGATCATCAGCAACGATAGAAGGTGTCGTTGACAGTGCTATCAAGCACCACTTACTCTGCAATAACCTGCTCACTGACGCTCAGTTTGGGTTCCCCCAGGGCCACTCAGCTCCAGACTTCTTTACAGCCTTGGTCCAAACATGGACAACAGAGCTGAACTCCAGAGGTGAGGTGAGAGTGACTGCCCTTAACATCAAGAAGAATGAGAAAATTGAAGTCAGAGGGCATCAAGGGGAAAACTCTCCACTGGTTGGAGTCACACCTAGCACAAAGGAAGTTGGTTGTGGTTGTTGGAGACCAAACTTCTCAGGTCCAGGACATCACTGCAGTAGTTCATCAGGGTCGTGCCCTGGGTCCGGCCATCTTCAGCTGCTTCATCAATGACTTTCCGTGCATCATAAGGTCAGAAGTGGGGATGTTCGCTGATGATTGTGCAATGTTCAGCACCATTCGTGACTCCTCAGATACTGAAGCAGTCTGTGCCCGTATGCAGCAAGACCTGGACAACATTCAGGCTTGGGCTGTGGCAAATAGCATTTGTGCCACACAAGTGCCAGGCAATGACCATCCCCAGCAAGAGAGAATCTAACCATCTCCCCTTGATGTTCAATGGCATTACCATCGCTGAATCCCCCACTATCAATATCCTGGGGGTTACCATTGACCTGATACTGAACTGGAGTAGCCACATAAATACCGTGGCTACAAGATCAGGTCAGAGGCTAGGAATCCTGCGGCGAGTAACCCACCTGCTGACTACCCAAAGCCAGTCCACCATCTGTGTTACTGCTCACTAACAACTTCTAGGTTAATTAACTATTTTGTATAGCTCAAAAAAGGGAAGCTGGTTAAAATGTATGATGAAACTTTGGTTTCTGGGTGTATTATTTATTTAGTTTGATTAATTTTCTCTCCAATCTTTGTACCTCTGCTCTCCTGAAGGCATCGACTTCTTCACTGAGGTTCAGTTCCATGGGTGATAGTTACCCTCCTTTACCACATCAAAGTGCTCATTAAATTTGTGTGAACCCAGAAAGTGAGCGGTGCAGAACAGCAGAGGGGAGCCTCGTGTTCTTCCTCGCTTGATGTCCACAGACGTGCACCATCCAGGGGAGGTCAGTGGATATTCAGAGCAAGAGCCAATCCAAATGCTCCTTCACTAAGACACTGCGGGCAGTTGAAGCACTTGCACTGGTAGCAGAGCTGAACTCGAGTAACTCAACAGAGAAGAAGCAGGATTTTCCTGTTCTTTGTGGGTCAGAGATGGAGAGTGTGGCTCTGAGCCATGACGGAAAGCATGTTAAAGATTTTTTTTAATATGAGCATGTGAACTGTTGAATTTTTATGATGATTAAACTCTTATTAGTAATCGATAGAAATAAGCAGCAGTTTTGGGACAATGCACAGGTCCAAGGCTCAAATAAAACTCCAGTGTTTTTTCGTAAATCGGGGAGTTTCAGACTAGTTTCCTTTAACGTTGCGAACTGCAAATTGTGTGAATTGATTCTTGTTTCTGATATTTTAATCAGGAAGTAAACACGAAAAAGTTAGAAAGTGATCTTTTAGAAAAGTGTAGAGCTGCAAGCTGTTCCGCTGTATTCACCCTTTAGGTTTATTCCCCTCCACTATAAACAAATAACAGACATTGTGGTTTGTTGCAATTAAGCAAGAATTTAAATGAAATCTGAAACAGTGGGACCAAATCTCGCACGGTTTATGAACATTTACACTTTGGGATTGTGTTGGACCCTTGAAGTGCACATGTGCACTTTTTAAAAGATGCTGCATATCTACAAGACATTGTGCAAACTATAGAACACTTTTCCTCATATCGGTGAAGAATCTAAAAGAAGAAAGACTTGCATTTATATAGCACCTTTCATGAACACAGGATGTTCCAAAGTGTTTACAGTCAATGAAGTACTTTCGAAATATAGTCACTGTTGTAATTTAGGAAACACAAGCTCCCACAAACAGCAATGTGATAATAACCAGATCATCTGTTTTAATGATGTCAGTTGAGGGAGAAATATTGCCCCAGGATTAACACCACTGCTCTTCTTTGAAATAGTGCTGTGGAATCTTTGATGTTCAGCCAAGAGGTTAGATGGCACCTCAGTTTGACATTGCATCAGAGAAATGGCAGCAGTCCCTCAGTGCTGCACCAGGAGTATCAGCCTAGATGTTTGTGCTGAAAGCCTGGACTGAAACTTCAACTCACAGCATCCTGACTCAGGAGTAAGACTGCAACCAACTGAGCCACAGCTGATGCCTGGCTCTGAATGAAGTGCCGCTTCAATTACTTTGGTACTTTGTAACCTGTGACGTGGTGCAGTAAAGGAGATGGCACGCCATTGCACCCCGATAACGCTGCCGTTTCCAGTAGCAAGATAGGTGTTTGGTGTCTGAGCTGGAGGCAAACGTGATTCTAGCTGCAACAGACCATTGTGCTGCTCTGTTCACATCTGCCCATGAGGACCGGTGAAGCCGTTGCTCACTCACATCTGGCCCACTGTCCTTTCCCACTAAATGAAGAAGATAGCAGCTCTGTCCAAAAGCTAGAAGCAGCAACTTCGTAATAGGTGCACTTGCATGACATTGCACATGCGCAGCTGTTTAAATCTTGGCCTGCAGAAGCCCCCTGTGGAGCACAGTGATTTCTGCAGTACAGCCAGCATTGGACAGTGAGAGTCAGGCAGCTTAAAATGTGATCATGGAGTCTCAAATTAGCTGTCACTTCCTTTTGGAATCCTTACTGAAGTGTTTTATCATGTAACAAATATAAAGGTATAACAGTGTACAGCACATGGCTTGTAACAGGGTATTAATATTTTATAATGTGACTGATCTATTCAGTGCCTTGCATATATTCTAATACTGTAGGTTACGGTTTGCTGTAACAAGGTTTAAGGGCTGTCTCAAAATAGTAAATGTGAGGTGACTGCATTGCCATTCCTCTTTGATAATTGATGCTTTATTTTTGACATGATGGGTAAAGGTCTAATGAGTTAGTCAGCAGCAATCACCTGTCAGAGGTGATCTTATTAATGAACTAAATATTCAGCCTGACCACTGCTTTGAATATTTTGCTGTTAATAGGTCAACTCTTCAGGACGACCCTAGTCTGAGTCTTTGCTGAATTTAAAGCGGAGATTTCTTCATCGGTGCCTCTTTTAAGAATGAATGTTGAAAGAATTAGAATTAGCATACTGTTATTAGAATTAGCATACTGTTATTAGAATTAGCATACTGTTATGTTATTCACCCCATATCAGCTCTTTTTAATAATTTGATAGAATACTGAAGGTTGATAAGCTGAGAGTGGGGGCAGGGTATTGAATTGGGAGAATTCCTGAGGCTGACAGCGAACTCACTAAATTAACATAAGTGGAGATGTTAATTAATCTAATGTTCTTCAATTGTCTTATCATTTCTATTGTGTGTTATAATTCTGTTCCCACTACGTGGCTCAAAAGATCATTGGCATTTTAGTTTTATAACGAGCATTACATATCATTTCAGTGCTGTTAGGCAAAAGTTTCATTAAAGGAAACTCCTCCATACTTGATTTATTGGTGCTCAGCTCCCTCAGCTAATCTATTAATGTACATATCACAAAACAACATGCAAGGAAACAAGATCTTAATTGCTGTTATCAGACCACATGCATTGTGCTGGTATGTATAGCTGCAGTTAGAACATAAGAAAAGGCCAGTTGCCCCTCAAGTCTGTTCTGCCATTCAATGAGATCATGGCTGACCTGTGACCTAACTCCATATACACACCTTAGCCCCATATCCCTTTAACACCTTTGGTTAATAAAAACTATCAATCTCAGAGATAAAATTCACGATTGATCTGGCATCAATTGTCATTTGTGGAAGAGAATTCCAAACTTCTACCACCCTTTGTGTGTAGAAGTGTTTTCTCATTTCACTCCTGAAAGGTCTCTGTCTAATTTTTGAACTATGGGGAGTCGAAGACTAGAAGTAACCAGCAGAAATAGATTCTCCCTATATGACCTATCTGTTCCCCTTAATATCTTGAAAACTTGGTTCAAATCAATCCTTAACCTTCTAAATGTCAGGGAATACAACCCTAGTCTGTATAATCACTCCTCGTAATTTAACCCTTCGAGTCCAGGTATTATTTTAGAATAAAAGCAAAATACTGCGGATGCTGGAAATCTGAAATAAAAACAGAAAGTGCTGATAATATTCAGCAGGTTTGGCAGAATCAGTGGAGAGAGAAACAGTTAACGTTTCAGGTTTAGATAGAGGATTTGGATCGGCGTAGGCTTGGAGGGCCGAAGGGCCTGTTCCTGTGCTGTAATTTTTCTTTGTTCTTTTCTTTGTTCTTTTTGTTCAGCTCGATGACCTTTCTAGTTAATCTACGCTGCACTCCCTCCAAGACCAGTATGTCCTTCCGAAGGTGTGGTGACCATAACTGAACACTGTACTTCAGGTGTGGTCTAACCAGGGCTTTGCACATACGAACATATGAATTAGGAGCAGGAGTAGGCCACTCGGCCCCTCGAGCCTGCTCCACCATTCAGTAATTTCATGGCTGAACTAATTACTCCACATTTCCACCTACCCCCGATAACCTTTCACCCCCTTTGCTTATCAAGAATCTATCTACCTCTGCCTTAAAAATATTCAAAGACTCTGCTTCCACCGCCTTTTGAGGAAGAGAATTCCAAATGCATCGACCCTCTGAGAGAAAATATTTCTCCTCATTCCTGTCTTAAATGGGCGAACCCTTTTTAAACAGTGACCCCTAGTTCTAGATTCTCCCACAAGGGGAAATATCCTTTCCACATCCACCCTGTCAAGACCCCTCAGGATCTTATGTTTCAATCAAGTCACCTCTTACTCTTCTAAATTCCAGCAGATACAAGCCTAGCCTGTCCAACCTTTCCTCGTAAGACAGCCCACCCATTCCAGGTATTAGTCTAGTAAATCTTCTCTGTACTGCTTCCAAATGCATTTACATCCTCCCTTAAATAAGGAGACCAGTACTGTACACAGTACTCCAGATGTGGTCTCACCAATGCCCTGTATAGTTGAAGTGTAACATCCATACTTTTGTATTCAATTCCCCTCGCAATAACCGATAAAACATTCTATTAGCTTTCCTAACTAAGTGCTGTACCTGCATACTAACCTTTAGCGGTTCATTCACTAGGACACTCAGATCCCTCTGCATCTCAGAGCTCTGCAATATCTCACCATTTAGATAATATGCTATTGTATTTTTCCTGCCAAAGTGGACAGTTTCACACTTTCCCACATTATACTCCATTTGCCAGGTCTTTGCCCACTCACTTAACCTATCCATACCCCTTTGTAGCCCACTTATATCCTCTTCACAACTTACTTTCCTACCTATCTTTGTGTCATCAGCAAATTTAGCAACTATACCTTCAGTCTCTTCATCCAAGTCATTTATATAAATTGTAAAAACATTGAGGCCCCAGCACTGATCCCTGTGGCACACCACTCGTTACATCTTGCCAACCAGAAAATGACCCATTTATGCCTACTCTCTGTTTCCTGTTAGCTAGCCAATCTTCTATCCATGCCAAAATGTTACTCCCTACACTATGAGCTTTTATTTTCTGCAATAACCTTTGATGTGGCACCTTATCAAATGCCTTCTGGAAATCTAAGTACAGTACATCCACCGGTTCCCCTTCATCCACAGCATGTGTAGCTCCCTCAATAAATTGGTTAAACATGATTTCCCTTTCACAAAACCATATATTGATTACCTTGAAGTTTTCTAAATGCCCTGCTATAACGTCTTTAATAATAGCTTCTAATATTTTCCCTAAGACAGATATTAAGCTAACTGGCTTGTAGTTTCCTGCTTTCTGTCTCCCTCCCTTTTTGAATAATGGAGTTACATTCACTATTTTCCAATCGAACGGAACCTTCCCCAACTAGGGAACTTTGGAAAATTAGAACTAACGCATCAACTATCTCACTCGCCACTTCTTTTAACACCCTAGTTTAGTTTAGTTTAGTTTAGAGATACAGCACTGAAACAGGCCCTTCGGCCCACCGAGTCTGTGCCGACCATCAACCACCCATTTTATACTAATCCTACACTAATCCCATATTCCTACCACATCCCCACCTGTCCCTATATTTCCCTACCACCTACCTATACTAGGGGCAATTTATAATGGCCAATTTACCTATCAACCTGCAAGTCTTTGGCATGTGGGAGGAAACCGGAGCACCCGGAGAAAACCCACGTGGACACAGGGAGAACTTGCAAACTCCACACAGGCAGTACCCAGAATTGAACCTGGGTCGCTGGAGCTGTGAGGCTGCGGTGCTAACCACTGCGCCACTGTGCCGCCCTAGGATGAAGTCCATCAGGACCCGGGGATTTGTCAGCCCGCAGCTCCAACAATTTGTTCAGTTCCATTTCCCTGGTGATTGTAATTTTCTTGAGTTCCTCCCTCCCTTCAATTTCCTGACTTACAGCTAAATACTGGGATGTAACTTGTAGCCTAAATAGTGAAGACCGATGCAAAATATCTGTTCAATTAATCTGCCATCTCCTTATTATCCATTATTAATTTCCCAGACTCACTTTCTATAGGACCAATGCTCACTTTGTTAACTTTTCTTTAGAAACTCTTACTATCTGTCTTTATATTTCTAGCTAGCTTCTCTCCTACTCTGAGTTTACCTTCCTTATCAATCTTTTAGTCGTTCTTTGCTGTTTTTTATATTCTGTCCAATCTTCTGACCTGCCTCCTATCTTTGCACAATTATATGCTTTTTCTTTAAGTTTGATACTATCTTTAACTCTTTTAGTTAACCACGGATGGCGGGTCCCACCCTTTGAATTTTTCTTTATCATTGAAATGTATCTATTCTATGTATTCCGAAATATCCCCTTAAATGTCTGCCACTGCATCTCTATTGACCTATCCCTTAACCTAATTTGCCAGTTCACTTTAGCTAGCTCTGCTTTCATGCCCTCATAATTGCCCTTATTTAAGTTTAAAATACTAGTCTTGGACCGACTCTTCTCTCCCTCAAACTGAATGTAAAATTCAATCATATTATGATTGCTGCTACCTAGGGGTGCCTTAACTATGAAATCATTAATTAATCCTATCTCATTGCACAATACCAGGTCTAGTGTAGCTAACTGGTTGGCTCCAGAACGTATTGTTCCAAGAAATTATCCCGAAAACATTCCATGTACTACTCAAAAGACTACCTCTGCCCAACTGATTTTTCCAATCTTGTATGTAGGTTAAAATCCTCCATAATTATCGCTCTACCTTTCTGACAAGCTGCTGTTATTTTTTCCTTTCTATCCCTGTGTATACTTCTGTGTGTATGTGAAGCAATTTTTGGGGCACCTAGCTGGAAAAATGGTGACGTCAGGTGGGTGTCAAATAAATGCTAAAACCAGTTGGTGTGAGATCACTCTTGGGAGATAAACTCACAACCAATTTACTCACACCAGCTGCAGTGGAGGGAGTCCTACATCAGCAGTTCCTTTAAGACCCAAACTTAATTATAATTAAATTTAACATTAATTCTCTGCCCCCGCTCACAATCTCTTAGTCCTTTTCCATATTTGTGTCTAAATTGTGAGCATAGATACCCTTGGGAGGGAAACTAGCAGCAGTTTCAAAGGCTAGAAATTAGTTTTGGCATTAGCAATGGACAAATACTTAACATGTTTCTGTCACATTTCTCCACCCAATATTTTAAGGCAGACATCAACTCATTTTTGGGATCTTTGTGCTTATAGATTGAGATCTTCCTTACCATGTCTGAACTCCAAATTGCTTGACTATTCCAGAATGTTTTTTTGAAATATTTCTTCTCAGGATGTGGGCAGTGCTGACGAGGCCAGATGTATCACCCATCCTTAGGTGACAATTGGTTGTTTGTACAGCTGAGTACCTTGCTCAGCTTCTTCACAGGACATTGGGGACTAAAGTCACGTGCATGCAAAACCAATAAAGGTGATGGGTTCCTTTCCCTAGCTATGGCTCAGTGGGTAACATTCTTGTCTCTGAATCTGAGGGTTGTGGGTTCAAGTCCCACAGTGGAGACTTCCAAACCAAACTAAGGCTGATGTTTCAGTCCCATACTGAGGGCATGCTGCACTGTCGGAGGGGCTCTCTTTCAGGTGCAATGTTAAAACATTGACTTGACTGCCCTCTCAAGGTGGATGTCAAAGATCCCATGGCACTATTTTGAAGAAGAGCAGGGGAGTTCTCCCTGGTGTCCTGACCAATATTTATCCCTCAATCAACATTACAAAAAGTGATTATCTGGTCATTAACTCATTGCTGTTTGTGGGAGCTTGCTGTGCATAACTTGGCTGTTGTATTTCCTCCATTGCAACTGTGGCTACACTTCAAAAGCACTTTGGGATGTCCTGAGGTTGTCCAAGATTCTGTATCAATCCAAGTCTTTCTTTCTTCCTATGGTGCAATTTGAACTTGACATTTGGGTTGCTAGTCCACTATCAGAAGGATTGGAATACTGTCCCCATATAATGTAGCACCACATTAATCTACATTTTTTTTTGTATCCATGATTGATTAAGGCATTGAGAAAATTGATTTTGCTAATGGAAAATGTGAGAAGTTTTTCAGAACATCTGTGGTTGAAAACATTCCACTTAGGTCAAGATGAAAGCATAGAAATCCTGAAAACAGCAGCTCTTCCAGTGATGTGGGACAGAGATGGTCTTTATTAATGTGGGGGATTCAGACGCACAAAAATAACTTGTTGCAGATTGGTGGGCAGAAAGGAGTAGGATTTTGAAAGCGGTGGGAACTTGATAATTTTATGAATTTTAACATAAAGGGCACACAATTGAAAAAGAGGAACAGCCTTCTCTGTATCTCATAATCTTGAAACCCTGATGATTGCCTCGAACAAAAGGAAGTGCTGGACATGTTAACAGAAAATGCTGCAAACACTCAGCTCGACAGGTAGCATCTGTGGAGAGAGAAACAGAGTTCAGGGGTCATCGACCTGAAACGTTAACTCTGTTTCTCGCTCCACAGATGCTGCCCATCCAGCTGAGTGTTTTCAGCATTTTCTGTTTTTATTTCAGATTTCCAGCATCTGCAGTATTTTGCTTTGGTGCTGGGAATGTTGTGGATTCTTGGAAAATGCTCCACCCTACCACATCCTGGTACTCCTGGCTCAACGTGTCAAGGACTGCTTTTTCCTGATGGCTTTTGGCTCCTTTGCCAAATGCAGTAGCTTATTTATTGTAGCATACCATGGGAAATAATGTCTGATAACTGACTAGCCTGAAAATGGATGGTGCGCTGCTCCAAGTAAGGTGATACTGAGATGTTTTACTGAGTATATTCCCATCACGCCCAGCACAGTATAGTCACGTGAAGCTATTGAATATAGTTTTGATAAATTGCCTCTTTTAAACCCTGTTGAGTAGAATGGAACTTATTTCTTTGTTGTCTAAATTTGCCTCAAGCATTAATATTATAAAATGTACTATTCAAAGATTAATATGAAAGGAAAACAAGTCACGATTCACTTTGACACTTGACAATGAAACTGAAATCTGAGAGGCTTCTCTTTACAAAACCAGTTATTTGCCTTTTTTTGGTTGGAGGCAACGCCTGTGCCATTACAAGCTCAACAAATAACTTTCATAACTCAGTAAAATAGCAGCAGGTTAGTGCTTATTGTAATCCAAAACTCACTCTCTATTATCAAAGTACAATGTCATAAAACGTTACTATTTTCAGAAGATAAAAGGAAACTTTTGGGTTACATAAGTCTTTGGATTTTCTTTTGGAAGAGAGTATAATGGTTTTTCTTGAGGAATGCAATCGTTTAATTGCAAACAGTGTCTAAAGTCACTGACAGAAAGAACTCCCAATTATGAAAAGCAATTTGATGCCTGGCTATTAATAGTGGTACTGTTGTTTGTATGTCACTATATTTTCTTGTACTTTGTTGGGAAAAATGTTTTTTCCATGGTTGTTATTACTTGGCATCAGATTGGACCACCTTGCTTTGTGATCAGAAGGTTATGGTGGGGACGGGGTGGGTTGCAACAGACCTGCAGGACTACAGAATGTAATCTCAGTCAATACTCAAGCGCTGTACTGAGGGAGTGCTGCATTGTCAGAGGTGCCATTGTTCGGGTGTGACATCCTGTCTGCCTGTTCCAGTGATTGAGGAAGAGGTTAGAGAGTCCATACAAATAATCGAAGAAGGGAAGGGTGTTCTCAGTGTTCTGACCAACCTTCAACTTTGACCAAAAATGTAGCTGCACCCAGTCTTGAAGAAAATAAATCTTCACTTAAAAAAAAATAACTGGACACATCCTAAAAGATTCCTGTAAGAAAAATGAAAAGTTTTTAAAAGCTACATTTTACTAGCAGCTTGTTTTATATATCACATTTTTGATGACAAACACTACATAAGCATTCGTGTAATTGTGACTCAGAAACCATCACTTCATCCTAAAACATTTCTGCCTCAAATTTGGGCACAACAAGTAGTGCATGACATTAAAGACTGGCAAACTGGTTCGAACATCTTTCTGTTCCATCTGGAGTAGATCAGATTGATTCCAATATCCTTCAGCCTTAACTTTCAAATTAGAACAATCTCCAGTCTTTGTGGAATAAATGCTGGTGTTTCTTGTGGTGTTCCTGAATTGATTCTTGGGTTGAAAGAATGGCTATTTTCATCAGGTGGTCAGCACATTTGTGACAGGCCTGGCATCAGGCCTCTTTCACTGTTGTTCTTTATGCTTATGAAAGGCTACAGCAGTCTTAGTAATAATGTACTGTGTAACCATGATGCTGCATGAACAATCAGAAAGTTGGCATTTTTCAAAATTTTACAAGTTTTTAAAGTAATGTAATAATTAATTAAGTCTGATCTGAACAGATTAAATTTTCTGATGCATTTAGGCTCAGGATACATTATCCTAATGGAATAACAACAGAAATACAACAATCAGGTCTTTGTTGAGACCACACCTAGAGTACTGTGCCTGCTTTTCCATATCTAAGGAAGGATGTACTTGCATTGGAGGCGGTACAGTGAAGGTTCACTATTGATTCCTAGGATGAGAGGGTGAGCAAATTGGGCCTATAGTCTCTGCAGTTTAGAAGAACGAGACATGATCTCATTAAAACATTCAAGTTTCTGAAGGGGCTTGACAGGATTGACACTGAGAGGTTGTTTCCCCTGGCTGGGGAATCTAGAACACGAGGGCACAATCTCAGGATAAGGAATCGATCATTTAGGACTGAGATGAGGAGAAATTTCTTCACTCAGAGGGCTGTGGATCTTTGGAATTCTCTGGCCCGGAGGGTTCTGAATGCTCCATCGTTGAATATATTTAAGGCTGGTAGAGACAAATTCTGATCTCAGGAAATCGAAGGATATGGGGAGCGGTCGGGAAAGTGGAGGTGAGGCAGAAGATCGGCCATGATGGTATTGAATGGTGGAGCAGGCTCGAGGGCTGAATGGCCTCCTCCTGCTCCTGTTGCTTATGTTGATTTGTTATCAGGCAGAACTTTATTTAAAGGCATTTGAATGGATGGAATAGGACAGAAGGAAGAGGCTGTTACTCTCTTTGATAACAAGTGTTTGATTGTTCCAGAGAGATAATATTGATCTCCAGGGCACAGCAGAAGCAATTTGGTTGCACTTCAAGCAATTGATGCAAAATTGATTATTGGTACCTGTTTTCGGCTTCCAGGATGAGGCACAATTAAAAAGGCAATAAAATTAAGTAGTGTTTGTGTTACGGAGCATTTCCAACTTGAAGCTCCAGCTATGGCAATTTCAATGAATGATGAGAAATTATTTGGCAAAATGCTGTGCGTTATGATAAGAACAGGAGGAGACCAGTCAGCCCCACAAACCTGTCCCAGCATTCAATGAGGCCATGGCTGATCTATAACCTAACTCCATATTCCCACCTTTACTCCATATCTCTTAATATATTTGGTTAATAAAAATCTATCAAATTTCAGATTTAAAATTAACGATTGATCTAGCATCAATTGCCATTTGCGGAAGAGAGTTCCAAACATCTACCACCCTTTGGGTTGGATCTTGTTGTCTCACTGCCGGGAACAGCGGCGGTTGCAGAAAATGGCAGCTGCCGTACATGGGACCTGCACCGCGGGCACTTAGCATATTGATGGTGGCCACTCCCCCCAACATTAAAACGCTGCCAGCCCTGCAATCAAAATGTAGAGTTGTCCCCATTCCCCCCCCCCCAATCCATAAAATAATGCAGAGTTGACAGCCCCCCCCCATCTATACACACTATGCAGAGGTGACCCCTTCCCCTCCTCAGTGGCGCCAGCTTCATGTGGACGGGAAAGTGAAGGTGCATGAGCGCCGCACGTTGAGCTGAAGATCGGGAGTGGATGGGAAGATTGTGATGGATGACATGGTAATGTATGCAGAGAGGTATTTTAAATATTCAATGTAAGGTCCCATTATAGAGCAGCGGAGGGGCTGCCATGGAGTTTCCCCACCCCCGGGAATATCGGGCCTGGCAATCCCAGCGTCGGGTTCTGTGATGGCTGCTGCTGCTCTGATTCTCCGACATACGCCACCCCTCCCCCCCCCCCCTCGCCAACTCCGCCACAGAACCCGACATCAGGCTGAGCACAAGATCTACCCTTTGTGTGTGGAAGTGTTTCCTAATTGCACTCCTGTAAGGTTTGGCTCTAATTTATAGACTATGTTTTTGATTAGGCACTTTACATCCTTCTGGACTCAACATTGAGTTCAAAGATTTCCGATCATAACCTCTGCCCCCTTTACTTTGTTTTCGGATGGCAGCTGTTTGTGATGATTCTGAATTCCCAATTAAACTTCATCTGGACTCATCTTTTATTTCTTTACTGGTCCCATTACCATCTCCTTTTGCTTTGCACCATCATCCCTTTTATTATTTAATCACTCTATCACAGACATTAACTTGTGTTCTTCCCCCTCCCCTCTTTCCTTGCCTGGCACTCGCTTAAAACCTTTTTTTTATTCATTTGTGGAATGTGGGTGTCACTGGCTAGGCCAGCATTTATTGCCCATCCCTAATTGCCCTTGAACTGAGTGGCTCGTTTCAGAGGGCATTTTAAAAGTTAACCATGTTGCTGTGGGTCTGGAATCAAATGTAGGCCAGACCAGGTAAGGACGGCAGATTTCCTTCCCTAAAAGGATATTAGTGAACCAGATGGATTTTTACAACAATCAACAATGATTTCATGGTCATCATTAGACTAGCTTTGTAATTCCAAATTTATTAATTTAATTCAAATTTCACCATCTGTCGTCGTGTGATTCGAACCCACGTCCCCAGTGCATTAGCCTGAACTCTGGATTACTAGAGACCTGTTAGATCGCTTCAACATTTTCCAGTTCCGATGAAAGGTCATTGACCTGAAACGTTAACTATGTTTCTCTCTCCACAGCTGTTACCTGACCTGCTGAGTATTTCCAACATTTCCCGCTTTTTATTTCAGATTTCCAGCATCTGCAGTATTTTGCTTTTAAGCATGTTTTCTGCAAGAGTCTTCGCTGATGTGCTGTGTAATCAACTATTTGTAGAACATTTACAACAATTCTAGTCCTACCCACCTTAATATTTGCTTGACCACAATTGAACCACTGGCTTCCAACTTGACTGTAACAGAGATTAAATGATTGACATTAATCTCATCAGTGTCAATGTTTTGTTCATTGAGGGCTTGTAGTAAATATTTTGGCAATTTGATTTTAAAAGTAACTGGATCAATGAAAAACAGGTTGTATTTACACATGCAGAATCACATGCAAAAGTCCCAAGAGTTGCTTTTAGACATAATTTCTGATTGAGGAAGAGGTTAGAGAGCCCATACAAATAATCGAAGAAGGGAAGGGTGTTCTCAGTGTTCTGACCAACCTTCAACTTTGACCAAAAATGTAGCTGCACCCAGTCTTGAAGAAAATAAATCTTCACTTAAAAAAAAACACATCCGAAAAGATTCCTGTAAGGAAAATGAAAAGTTTTTAAAAGCTACATTTTATTAGCAACTTGTTTTATATATCACATTTTTGATGACAAACACTAAATAAGCATTCATGTAATTATGACTCAGAAACCATCATTTCATCCTAAAACATTTCTGCCTCAAATTTGGGCACAACAAGTAGTGCATGACATTAAAGACTGGCAAACTGGTTCGAGCATCTTTCTGTTCCAGGCCTGACTCGAATCGACTCTTTTTTCCTCTTTTGAGCCTGATTCTGCCAGAATATTGCCTTTCTGTCTGACTACCGTTCAAATAAACTACCCCCTTCGTTTACTCACACTCTCTCGGAGTACCGATCCTCGAGGGTGATTTTCGAATCCGGTCCTATGTGTGCTGCCGCTGCCTTTTCCAGCTTCTGCATTTTATGGCTTCGTACAGGAGTAGCTGATGTCGCGCTTGTGATCGCTGTTACTGTGTCGAACACCTTGTGTTCATCTGCACTGCCGCTACCCTGTTACGTTCTGCTGCCACCATATTGTGTTATTGGTTCTCAACATAAACATACCAAACACTAGGAGGATGATTGGTAAGTTAAATGAAGAACTATCACAGAATTACAGGAGAGCTCTTCAATACATGTGCTCCCTGCTGACTAACACTGTTCTAACTACTGTATCACATGTGAGCTTGCATCACTTCCTGAGATGATGTACACTAAACTATTTACATATTCAGCAGTATATTAACTAATATTAAAGCAGTTAAAGCAATATCACAACACTGCTGAGGCAGGTAGGAGACTGGGAGGGTGCCTCAACATGGAGGTGCCCTTGGGGCTGGGCTTGGGGAGATAAAAAATAAATAATTAATTCAGAGGGGGCAGGCGGCAGGAAAACCCTCAGCTTGGATCATTGGGGTCGCGTGCGGCAGCCTTTGATGCCTGCGGCCCCCTCTTTGCGGCACAGAGTTGCAGCCTAGTGCATCAGCCAGCTGCATGAAGCCTGCATGAAGCTGGCGGTCTCCGCACCCAGTGGAGGTGGGGAGCTGCCACGAGCAAAATTCTTCCCTTAGGGCCACCTTCTGGGAATGGATGATAGGTCAAAGTGATGGTCTAACCTGAGAGGTTGCACAGATACCAACTATCCTTTCCTGGTCTATTCAAAGCGAGTTAGAACTGAAACACATTCTAGGTTAAAATGTTACTTTGAAAATTGTCCAATTATTCACTGCTTCCCCAAGATCAGCAGAAGTTTAGAACAATTTAAAAAAAAGTAAACTTACTAACCATAAATCCATTCACCAGCAGTGGTTTTACAATTATGTGTTTAACAGTTTTAACGCTTGCTCTCTCAGTAAGCGAACTCATTTGTTTTGCTGTCATAACATTGCTGCCAATGGCCCAAAACAATATAAGAATATCTGCATGAGCTTCACACAGATTGTAGAAAAGTTCTGCTGCCCTGTCAGGTTTTAGGCAGGTGTATATAATGCCCGTGTCTGGCAGTTATTGAAGTTTCTCAGCCTGAGTTTCTTCTGTTCCTTACTCTTGGTACAAAGCTCTTTGAATTATATGGCTGCCCTCAGAACATCTTTCTTTTCCAAGCAACTTGTTATAATTTATGTCCATGGTTATCGTATATAATATCTACAATGCAATACTGATATTGCATGATACTGAGACGAGTGGAGTGGGAACCTGTTGTGTCGCTTGCACCAAATACGTTACTGACTCATCCCCAGGATTTGGAACTGGGTGGTTGCAGCAGCAGAGCAGAAGGTGGAAAGGAATTTTTACCCTATGCAATTTTAAAACTGGCAGAAATCATATACGAGCCATGTATCTTCTCCGTTTGCATCCTTGGTGTCATATTTGACCCCGAGACGAGCTTCCAATTGCATATTTGCACCATCACCGCCTATTTCCACCTCCGTAACATCACCTATCTCCACTCCTGCCTCAACTCATCTGCTGCTGAAACCTCCATTCATGCCTTTGCTACCTCTGGACTTAACTATTTCAACACACTCCTGGCTGGTCTCCCACATTCTGCCCTCCATAAACCTGAGATCATGCAAACTCTGCTCTCTGTGCCCTAACTGCGCCAAGTCCCCTTCACCTATCACCTCATTGGCTCCTGCTTAAGCAACCTCTCGATTTTAAAATTCTCAACCTTGTTTTCAAATTCCTCCATGACTTCACCCCTCCCTTCTCTGTAATCTCCTCCCGCCCACAACCCTCCAAGATATCTGCACTCTTTTCCTATTCTGGTCTTTTGAGCATCCCTCGATTGTAATCGCTGCACCATTGGTGGCCACGCTTTCAGCTGCCTGGGCCCTAAGCTCTGAAATTCCCTCCCTAAACCTCTCCGCCTCTCCACTTTTCTTTCTTCCTTTAAGACACTCCTTAAAACCTACCTCTTTAACCTGGGTTCCAACATCTTATGTGGCTCAGTGTCAAATTCTGTTTGATAATGCTCCTGTGGAGCGCCATGGGATGTTAAAGGCACTTTATAAATATAAATGTTGTTGTTGTCATGTATTGGCTGTGTGCTGGAAAAAGTGTGGTTTGTGAAGCGTGTTCTACCGTCTGCTCAGTGGATGTGAAACTCCGCATTGTTTCTTCTGACATCTAGTATAATGGGAAAAAAATTACTGACAAGTAACCTGGCGAATGAATGTTGCTTGTTTCTGCTCTGATTTCACGACTCATCTTTGGAGAGTCTGTAGGTTAACTTTGATTTATTTCTATTTTATATGCATACGTGTTATGAGGCAGTAGTAACACATTGATAAGTACACAAATGTCCAGACTGCATTCTGTATAAGATAATATATACATAATATAATACTTATAATATATTTCAGGAACAGAAACCAGAACTTGGTATTGTTAATTGAGAAAGACTTAAAGGACTAACCGTGGTCCATTGTGCCAAGGATTAGAGGAGAGGACAAGATATATTAAGCAGTAGTGATTAGGTGATGGCAGGCTTGGGTTTTAAAAACCTGAAAGAGGTGGAGGAAGAAAAAACTGAGGGAGGTGAAGATTAAAAACAGAAAATGCTGGAAATACTGAGCAGGTCAGGCAGCGTCTGTGGCGAGAAAAGCAGAGTTAATGTTTCAGGTTGATGACCTTTCATTAGAGGTTACGATCTCTGAAAAGTTTAATGAACGTGCGCTGTCTGCTATCTGACCTGCCTGTACGGGTTGTTTGGAATTATTGAATATTCATTCAATCACCACACATGTAAGCTTAGAAATCAAACTTACCCACATCATTTGTATACGGCTGTTATTATATAGTACCTATTCCTTTCCTAGCTTCAAGTTAACTATGAATGGCACTGAAATGTGATGGCAAGTCATTGAGTACTCAGTCCTCTCATGTCTTTTGTGATACACATATAATGCCAGTTTAGTTAAGTGACCGTGTTCATTTCTAGGCTCATTTGTCGAGTGGAATTTTCTTACAGGATGGAGTGACACCAGAAATTGAGACCCTTTATCAGTTTGGTAGGAAAGATGTGCAGCTTTCTCATGTGAGAAATAAATACCCCCTCAAGTGAGACCCACACATCGATGAAGCTGAGTTCAGGGCCCATTATGTATCAGACACGTCAGGGATCTCCAAAATTCTTATGCAGATACGAAAGGGGGATCTGGCTGAAGCTGAGAAAGTCCACTATCCTTACAAGCAAGAAATCCTTGCATGGCCGCATTCCAAGAAGGTCTAAATGTTTTGTTAGGTGGATAGTGTACAGTACAGAATAATATAGAGTTATACAGCTCAGAAACAGGCCCTTCTGTTTCTGTCTGTGCCGGCCATCAAGCATCTAACTATTCCAATCCCATTTTCCAGCACGTGGCCCGTAGCCTTGTATGCTATAGCGTTTCAATAGAGACTTGTGATTTATTTTGGACCATGAAATGAAGCAAGTCAAAATCACTTGGCTGGAATGAGAACAGTTTCAAAGTACAGACTTGCTTCACTCTTGACCATTAGTGCATATCCTGCATTCTTCTTCAACAAGCTCTATGATGTGATTCACTCTGTCATATAACATTGAGCAGTGTGGTAAATCAATAAAGTAATTCACTGAATTGGATTTAGGATGGGAAATCTGGTGGATCATCTTCAAGAAACGATGAGTGAGGAGAATATGAAATTAGAAACGTGTTACTTCTTGACCAGACTATTTTACCTGTTTTTTTATATCAGTAAAAATATAGTTCAATATTGGGAAGATGGTGGGGTAGTGGTAATATCACTGAACTAGTAATTCAGAGGCCAGGCTAATGCCCTGGTGACATGGGTTCAACTCCCACCACGGCAGCGGGTGGAATTTAAATTCAATTAATTAATCGAAATGTGGAATTGAAAGCTCGCCTCTAATGGTGCCATGAAACTATCATCAACTGTTGGAAAAACAAAACCCACTTGGTTCACTAATATATTTTAGGGGCTGCGTTTGCTGACAGTGCTGCCACTAGGTGGCGCTGCAGTGGCATATGCACAAATGCAGCCTGTGCCGCTAAAACGTCACAATCTGTGACTTCAGGCAGCTGCCAGGATTAAAGATGGTGCTGCTCAAATAATCACACAAAGGCAAGATAACCTAAACACATGGCAGTACACAATGGTTGGAGGGAGAGAGTGAGTGAGTGAGCGGGCCGGGGGGAAACGTAGTGGGTCGGGGATGGGGGGGAGCAGAGCGGGCCGGGGATGGGGGCGGGGAGCAGAGTGGCTGGAGAGAGCAGCGGGGGGGGGGGGGGGGGGGGCGGGGTGGGTAGCGGAGCGGCCAGAGAGAGCAGGGGGTGGGGGGAGCAGAGCGGCTGGAAAGCACATCCGCAGAGGCCAACCAGGCGCGTTTCCCAAAGATGCAGACCATCAAGCGCTAACCAGTCCTGGCAAGTCGGACCGCAGCGCACGCGCAGAGAGCAGGAGCCCGTCTGCGCATGTGCGAACCTTGGCGCAGACTGATGACGTCAGTGGCCGGCTGCGTTGTCAGGAATCACTTTGTATTTTCAGGAAGGAAATCTGCCATCCTTACCTGGTCTGGCCTACGTGTGACTCCAGACCCACAGCAATGTGGTTAATTCTTAACTTCCCTCTGAAATGGCCTAGCAAGGCACTCAGTTGTCAAGGGAAATTAGGGATGGGCAACAAATGCTGGCCTTGCCAGCCATTCCCACAAAAAGAATAACAAAAATATTATAATATATTTATCCGTGTAAGGTATCTTTAAAATCTTTAGCAGAAGGTGATCAGCTCCCTCAACAACAAAAAAGTTAACAACTTCTGAACATATTATATGCAAGTTCCACAAATCAATGCGAAGGTCTGAATCATTGCTGGTCAATTCTGCAGGGCTACCAGACTGGTTAATGCTTCATTAGTCAATGTGGCCTATAAGCAAAGGCATTCTAGCAGTTTAGACAGGCTGCGGTTTAGTTTTGAATTTCTACGCCACAATTAAGAAACTATATTTGGCATGTAAAATTAAACTGTCAGGCCACTTAGAAAAAAGAAAATTAGTTTGTCAATACAATTCAACACAGTGTGCAATTCTAAGTGTTAGAAGTTCGATCTTGTAGTCCTTCCTGTTAGATAGTGAAACTATTCTACAACAATGAAAAGAAGTATCAGGAATCCAAAGGAGCAAATGGCTTTAAAGCTCAAACGATAGTATGAATCCATACTCAATTGTGCATGAGTAAGGAATATTAAACAAAAATTATGAAGGGCTTGGCTTTATATAGCACCTCACACAACCACTAGAAGCGCTAAAGTGCTTGACAACCGATGACGTACTTTTGAAGTGTAGTTACTGTTGTAATGTAGGAAATGCAGCAGCCAATTTGTGCACAGCAAGCTCCCACAAACAGCAATGTGATAATGACCAGATAATTTATTTTTGTGATGTTGATTGAGAGATAAATATTGGCCAGGATACCGGGGAGAACTCCCCAGTTCTTCGAAATAGTGCCATGGGATCTTTTACATTTCATCTGAAAGACGGCACCTCCACCAGTGCAGCCCACCCTCAGTACTGCACTGGAATGTCAGTCTTGATATGTGTGTTGAAGTCCTTGAGTAGGACTTGAACCCACAAGCTGCTGATTCAGAGGGAAAAGTGTTACCAACTGAGCCACAGCAGGAATTTTAATCGCATGAAGGAAAATGGAAAAGATTAAATGCAGGAAAAACAAAATCAAGAAAACTGCTTTGTTTGTAAAGTATTTTTTTTAAAATAAAATGAGCACGGCAGAGTGGTGACATTGCGTGTTTGCACCATGATTCTCGATATATTGTGGTCCTGTGGATGCTCTCAGTTGGATTCCAACATATCACCGCAGCGAGGGAGGAAAAACTGACAGAAAAAAACTGGTGCATTTTCTGGTGGCTGTACTTTGGAACAGCTTTGTCAGAGTCGTGGCGTCACTTGTCTGCAGATGCTGTGTAAACAGTGGAGAGGGATGTGGAAATGGAAAGTACTAGAAACACTCAGCTGGAAAGCACTGTTTGCAATATTAGCCTATAATTGCTTAATATTTTCACTGAATTGTTACAGCACAGATAGAGGCCATTCGGTCCGTTGTGTCTGTGCTGGCTCTCCACAGGAGCAATTTACCCAGTGCCCACCTCTGCCTTCTCCCTGTAGCCCTGCACATTCTTCCTTTTCACATTACAATCCAATTCCCTCTTGAATGCCTCGATCTAATCTCCATCCACCACACTCTCAGGCATTCCAGATCCTAACCAAGAGATTTTCCTATTTCCTGCCTTAATAGAGGAGGCATTAACCTGTTCAAGACAAATCAGCGAATGCTTCTGTTAAAATGGAAGAGTATGAATGCATTAAAGCGTTTATACACTAATACCACAAAGAGGAATATCTAGGTTATTGAGTATCACCATTACTGGAAGATTATAGAGAGTTATAAGGGGCGTTTGACCAAAATGCAAAATTTTTAACAGAAACTTTTTAGCAATTTTAGTATCTACAGACAACAACAAAAAGATGAACGCTAAAGCCTATTGTCAACTTGTTTACTTTGTTCTTCATCAGTTGGTGTCAGATATGATTTCAGACCCCGAAGAAGGGTCACTGACCCGAAACGTTAACTCTGCTTCTCTTTCCACAGATGCTGCCAGACCTGCTGAGTGGTTCCAGCATTTCTTGTTTTTATTTCAGATTTTCAGCATCTGCAGTATTTTGCTTTTATCTTACTTTGCAATAGATTGTGAGCAACATTTTCCGTTGTTGCTGGAGGTTAGCCATTTAATAATAGTTACGAATAGTGAGCAGGGTTGGCCGCCTTTGAGTCTAATTTATTGTCTCTCTTTTCTCCCCCTCTCTGTAATGGAAATTTTCTGTTGGGAATATCCTCAGAATTTCGCATGCTTTGCCAAAGCAAGTTCAGTGGAAATGCGGAAGTTGCAGAGTCACAATTAGAATTTTACCCTGTTTTAACAATTAGCATTGACTGGATTGCCAGACTGGATTCTGTATGAACTACAGTGAGCTATCTGAGGATCAGAATGTTGATTATTCAAAACTATTAGACACTGGACAGGAACGACTTTGGAATTATTTCTGGTTTCACACGACGGCCTGACTGCAGGAATGGGATGGAACCTGTTTGGCCTTCTTTGCTAACAAGTTGGTTTCTAACCTCGCTTGTGTCACGTCTGCTCGTAAGAACATGTCACTTTCACCCATGAGAGTTCAAGTCAGGTTCTCTGAGGCCTATCTGACATTAGTCTCCTGGTCCCATCTTGTTGCAGTTCTTCACATTACTCTGGAATACTTCCGATCCCTTTGGTCTTAATCTGAAGAAAATTGCGCCGAAAATATTCCACTGGTAAAAGCTTTTAACATTTTGGAAGTATTAGCTGGCTAATTTAAAATTCTGTGGTTCAATTATCCTCAGTACCAACTGTTATAACATAAATTGAAACCCTGATAGACCTATAAAGTATTTGCTCTCAGTTGTGTCAGGGTGTTTGGACTAATAAGCGTAGATTTTCGCTGGTGCTACTGACCAGAAACAGGGTGGTAATACGTGCTATAAAGGCGAGGAGAAGCTTTGCTGTCCTCACTCTGGCCTAGCCCAAGGGCCTCCTGCTGGGCAGCCAGATGGCTTGGCTGAGTCAGGAGAGTGAGGCCCTATTACAGTGCACATCGAGCTGCTGTGCCACGAGAGGACACTGAGTGCCATTTTGGAACACACCTGGGCGGGGTGTGCACATTGTACACTCTGAGTGTGGTTTCACCCACTCAGCAGCCGAGCTGAGAGGGAGCTAAAAAAATTACGGTGAAGTTTTAATTATTGGGTGGGCCCAGGAGGAGCAAGAATGAATGTTACTGTGAGCTCCACAAAAAATAATGTGCCTCCCCCACCAACCCACCCTGCATCCAGAACAACATAAAGAAGCAGGAGCAGGCATGGGCCATTTGGCTCGTCGAGCCTGCTGTGCTATTCAGTAAGATCATCGCTGATCATCTACCTCAACTCCATCTTCCCGCACTATCCCCATATCCCTTAATTCCCTTCTTCTTCTTTGGCCTCCTTGTCTCGAGAGACAATGGGTAAGCGCCTGGAGGTGGTCAGTGGTGTGTGGAGCAGCGCCTGGCGTGGCTATAAAGGCCAATTCTAGAGTGACAGACTCTTCCACAGGTGCTGCAGATAAATTTGTTTGTCAGAGCTGTTACACAGTTGGCTCTCCACTTGCGCCTCTGTCTTTTTTCCTGCCAACTGCTAAGTCTCTTCAACTCGCCACTCTTTAGCCCCGTCTTTATGGCTGCCCGCCAGCTCTGGCGATCGCTGGCAACTGACTCCCACGACTTGTAATCAATGTCACAGGACTTCATGTCGCGTTTGCAGACGTCTTTAAAGCGGAGACATGGACAGCCGCTGGGTCTGATACCAGTGGTGAGCTCGCTGGACAATGTGTCCTTGGGGATCCTGCCATCTTCCATGCGGCTCACATGGCCAAGCCATCTCAAGCGCCGCTGACTCAGTAGTGTGTATAAGCTGGGGATGTTGGCCTCCTCAAGGACTTCTGTGTTGGAGATACGGTCCTGCCACCTGATGCCAAGGATTCTCCGGAGGCAGCGAAGATGGAATGAATTGAGACGTCGTTCTTGGCTGATGTACGTTGTCCAGGCCTCGCTGCCGTAGAGCAAGGTACTGAGGACACAGGCTTGATACACTTGGACTTTTATGTTCCGTGTCAGTGCGCCATTTTCCCACACTCTCTTGACCAGTCTGGACATAGCAGTGGAAGCCTTTCCCATAATTCCCTTTGTGCCCAAATATCTATTTATCTCAGTCTTGAATGTACTCAATGACTGAGCATCCACAGCTCTCTGGGGTAGAGAATTCTAAAGATTCACAAGATCTGAGTGACGAAATTTCTCCTCATCTCACCTCCTCCACTCCACTCCAGACCTCCCTTGATGGGCTGCTCAATATTGCTTCAGCCTGGAGCCATTGAGCTGGAGCGAGGCGTCCATTTGGGCCATGAGCTGTTCAGCTGTGCGGTACAGGGGCCGGGCCGACAGAGTGAGTCGGTCCAACCGTCTGTGCTATCGTTGGCCTGGTGATGGTCAAAGCCTACTCCATTGCTTCATCATGGCAGTTTAGTACAAGAGATAATGTTTGATTTGCTCGATGTCCCTGACCACTCTAGACACCTATTCTTTCCCTGGAAATTCATAACATGTCTCCCCAGAGCAGCCTTTCCCATGTTAACTTTATGAAGCATGTTTCTGAATGTGTATTGCAGACAGCACACCTGTATCTATTATTGGGATTGCAGTTCTTGAGGCATATACAGATAGCTGATAGCGATGGGACAGGTTTAGAGTTTATTGTCCAGTCTTATTAAGCTGCGAACTTATAACGAGTCCCATTCCCCTTATCACCTCTGTGCTCCCGGTCAAGCAACATCTTGATTTTAAAATTCTCATCCTTGTTTTCAAATCCGTCCATGGCCTCACCCCTCCCTATCTCTAATCTCCTCGAGCCCCACAATCCTCTGAAATATCTGTGCTTCTCTAATTCTGGCCGCTTGAGCATCCTGATTTTAATCCGTCCCCCATTGGCGGCCTTGTCTTCAGCTGCCGAGAATAGAAAAGCAGTATATTAGAGTCATAGAGTTATACAGCACAGAAACAGGCCCTTCGGCCCATCGTGTCTGTGTCGGCCATCAAGCACCTATCTATTCTAATCCCATTTTCCAGCACTAGCCTTGTATACTATGGCGTTTCAAGTCCACATCTAAATACTTCTTATACCCAGTTCCGAAGAAGGGTCACTGACCCGAAACGTTAACTCTGCTTCTCTTTCCACAGATGCTGCCAGACCTGCTGAGTGATTCCAGCATTTCTTGTTTTTGTTTCAGATTTCCAGCATCCGCAGTATTTTGCTTTTATTAAATACTTCTTAAATGTTGTGAGGGTTCCTGCTCTACCACCCCTTCAGACAGTGTGTTCCAGATTCCAACCACCCTCTGGGTGAAACATTTTTTCCTCAAATCCCTCTAAACCTTCTGCCCCTCACCTTAAATCTATGCCTCCTGGTTATTGATCCCTCCGCGAAGGAAAAAAAGTTTCTTCCTATCTATCCTATCAATGCCCCTCAAAATTTTGTATACCTGAATCATATCTCCCTTCAGCTTTCTCCGCTCTAAGGAAAACAACCCTAGCATATCCAGTCTCTCTTCGTAGCTGAAATGCTCCAGCCCAGGCAACATCCTGGTGAATCTCCTCTTGCACCCTCTGCAGTGCAATCACATCCTTCCTATAGTGTGGTGACCAGAACTGTACACAGTATTCCAGCTGTGGCCTAACTAGTGTTTGATACAGCTAATTATATTATTTGAATGGAGAGAGACTGCAGAACTTTGCACAGAGGGATCTGGATGTCCTGGTACATGAATCACAAAAAGTTGGTAAGCAGGTACAGCAAGTGATTAGCAAGGCAAATAGAATGTTTTCTTTATTCGTTCATGGGATGTGGGCGTCGCTGGCCAGGCCAGCATTTATTGCCCATCCCTAATTGCCCTTGGGAAGGTGGTGGTGAGCTGCCTTCTTGAACTGCTGCAATCCTTGGGGTGTAGGTATAAACACAGTGCTGTTAGGAAGGGAGTTCCAGGATTTTGACACAGCGACAGCAGCAAGTTCTGGAGCACAAGTCTTCAGTACTATTGCTGGAATGTTGTCAGGGCTCATTGCCTTTGCAGTATCTGGTGCCTTCAGTCATTTCTTGCTATCATGTGAAGTGAATCGAATTGGCTGAAGACTGGCATCTGTGATGCTGGGGACCTCAGGAGGAGGCGGAGATGGAACATCAATTGGCACTTTGGGCTGAAGATCGTTGCAAATGCTTCAGCCTTATCTTCTGCACTGGTGTGCTGGGCTCCCCCATAATTGAGGATAGAAACATAGAAAATAGGAGCAGGATTAGGCCATTCGGCCCTTCGAGCCTGCTCCGCCATTCATTATGATCATGGCTGATTATCCAACTCAGTCGCCTGTTCCCGCTTTCCCCCCATACCCTTTGATCCCTTTAGACCCAAGAGCTATATCTAACTCCTTTTTGAAAACATACAATGTTTTGGCCTCAGCTGCTTTCTGTGGTAGCGAATTCCACAGGCTCACCACTCTCTGGGTGAAGAAATTTCTCCTCATCTCAGTCCTGAAAGGTTTACCCCGTATCCTTATACTATGACGCCTCATTCTGGACTCCCCCACCATCGGGAACATCCTTCCTGCATCTACCCTGTCAAGTCCTGTTAGAATTTTATAGGTTTCTATGAGATCCCCCCTCACTCTTCTGAACTCCAGTGAATATAATCCTAACCAACTCAATCTCTCCTCATACGTCAGTCCCTCCATCCCAGGAATCAGTCTGGTCAACCTTCGCTGCACTCCCACTATAGCAAGAACATCCTTCCTCAGATAAGGAGACCAAAACTGCACACAATATTCCAGGTGTGGCCCCACCAAGGCCCTGTATAATTGCAGCAAGACATCCCTGCTCCTGTACTTGAATCCTCTCGCTATGAAGGCCAACATACCATTTGCCTTCTTTACAGCCTGTTGCACCTGCATGCTTACCTTCAGCGACTGGTGTACGAGAACACCCAGGTCTCGCTGTATATTCCCCTCTCTCAGTTTATAGCCGTTCAGATAATAATCTGCCTTTCTCTTTTTGCTACCAAAGTGAATAACCTCACATTTATCCACATAATATTGCATCTGCCATGCATTTGCCCATTCACTCAACTTGTCCAAATCACCCTGAAGCCTCTCTGCATCCTCCTCACAACTCACTCTCCCACCCAGTTTTGTGCCATCAAATTTGGAGATATTAAATTTAGTTCCCTCATCTAAATCATTAATATATATTGTGAATAGCTGGGGTCCTAGCACTGATCCCTGTGGTACCCACTAGTCACTGCCTGCCATTCAGAAAAAGACACATTTATCCCTACTCTTTGTTTCCTGTCTGCCTACCAATTTTCTATCCATCACAATACACTACCCCCAATCCCATGCGCTTTAATTTTACACGCTAATCTCTTATGTGGGACTTTGTCGAAAGCCTTCTGAAAGTCCAAATAAACCACATCCACTGGCTTCCCCTCATCAACTCTACTAGTTACATCCTCGAAGAATTCTAGTAGATTTGTCAAACATGATTTCCCTTTTGTAAATCCACTGTTCTCCTAGTGCTCTGCTATAAAATCTTTGATAATGGACTCTAGAATTTTCCCCACTACCGACATCAGGCTGACTGGTCTATAATTCCCTGCTTTCTCTCTATCTCCCTTTTTAAATAGTGGGGTTACATTAGCTACCCTCCAATCTGTAGGAACTGTTCCAGAGTCTATAGAATCTTGGAAGATGACCACAAATGCATCCACTATTTCTAGGGCCACTTCCTTAAGTACTCTGGGATACAGACCATCAGGCCCTGGGGATTTATCGGCCTTCAATCCCATCAATTTCCCCAACACCATTTCTCTACTAATACTCATTTCCTTCAGTTCCTCTCTCTCACTAAACCCTGTGTTCCCCAACATTTCTGGTATGATATTTATTGCCTCCTTTGTGAAGACAGAACCAAAGTATGCATTTAGTTGGTCAGCCATTTCTTTGTTGCCCATAATAAATTCTGACTGTAAGGGACCTACATTTGTCTTCACCAATCTTTTTCTCTTCACATACCTATAGACACTTTTACAGTCAGTTTTTATGTTCCCCGCAAGCTTGCTCTCGAACTCTATTTTCCCCTTCTTAATCAATCCCTTAGTCCTCCTTTGCTGAATTCTAAACTGCTCCCAATCCTCAGGTCTGTTGTTTTTTCTGGAGAATTTATATGCCTTTTCCTTGGATCTAATGCTATCTCTAATTTCCCTTGTAAGCCATGGTTTGGCTACCTTTCCCGTTTTACTTTTGCGCCAGACAGGGATAAACTATTGTTGCAGTTCATCCATGCACTCTTTAAATGTTTGCCATTGCCTATCCACCATCATCCCTTTAAGTAACGTTTCCCAATCCGTCATAGCCAACTCGTGCCTCATACGTTCGTAGTTTCCTTTACTAAGATTCAGGACCCCAGTCTCAGAATCTACTTCGTCACTCTCCATCTTGATGAAGAACTCTATCATATTATGGTTGCTCATCCTGAAGGGATCTCGCACCACTAGATTGTCAATTATTCACAATACCCAGTCTAGGATGGCCTGTTTTCTAGTTGGTTCCTCAAAGTATTGGTCCAGAAAACCATCCCGTGTACGCTCCAAGAATTCCTCCTCTAGGGTATTGTGACTAATTTGATTTGCCCAATCTATATGCAGATTAAAATCACCCATAATTGCAGATGTTCCTTTATCGCGTGCGTCTCCAATTTCCTGTTTAATGCCATTCCCAACATCACCACTACAGTTTGGGGGTCCATATACAACCCCCACTAACAATTTTACCCCTTAGTGTTTCTCAGCTCTACCCATACAGATTCCACATCGTCAGAGCTAATATCCTTCCTCACTATTGCATTAATTTCCTCTTTAACCAGCAATGCAACTCCACCGCCTTTTGCTTTTTGTCTGTCCTTTCTAAATACTGAATATCCCTGGATGTTCATTTCCCAACCCTGGTCACCTTGCAGCCATGTCTCCGTAATCCCGACTATATCATACCCATTTACATCTATTTGCGCGATTAATTCATCCACTTTATTGCGAATGCTCCATGCATTAAGGCACAAAGCCTTAAGGCTTGTCTTTTTAACATTACTTGTCCTCTTCCCACTATTTATCACTGTGGCCCTGTTTGATTCTGGCCCTTGATTTCTCTGCCTATCACTTTTCTTATTCCCCTAACTGCCTTTTGTTCTTATCTTTGATCCCCCCTCCTCTGACTCCTTGCAAAGGTTCCCATCCCCCTGTCATTTTAGTTTAAACCCTCCCCAACCACTCTAGCAAATACTCCCCCTAGGACATCAGTCCCAGTCCTGCCCAGGTGTAACCCGTCCAGTTTGTACTGGTTCCACCTCCCCCAGAACTAGTCCCAATGCCCCAGGAATCTAAAATCCTCCCCCTCACACCATCTCTTCAGGCATGTATTCATCCGATATATCCTGCTATTTCTACTCTGACTGGCATGTGGCACTGGTAGTAATCCAGAGATCACTACCTTTGAGTTCCTACTTTTCAACTTACTTCCTCACTCCCTATATTCTGATTTTCGGACCTCATCCATTTTTTCACCTACATCGTTTGTACCAATGTGTACCACGACCATTGGCTGTTTACCCTCCCCCTTCAGAATGTCCTGTAACCGCTCTGAGACATCTTGACCCGAGCACCAGGGAGGCAACATACCATCCTGGAGTCTCTTTTGCGGCCACGGAAACGCCTATCTATTCCCCTTACAATCCCCTATAACTATTGCATTCCCATACTTTTTACTTCTCCCCTGTGCAGCAGAGCCAACCGCGGTGCAACAAATTGGGCTGTTGCTGCTTTCCCCTGAGAGGCCATTCCCTCCAACAGTATCCAAAGCAGTATACTTTTCTGCCGTGACTTTTCTAATATGTGTCAGTTCCGAAGAAGGGTCACTGACCCGAAACGTTAACTCTGCTTCTCTTTCCACAGATGCTGCCAGACCTGCTGAGTGATTCCAGCATTTCTTGTTTTTGTTCCAAAGCAGTATATCTGTTTTGCAGGGGAATAGCCACAGGAGATTCTTGCGCTGCCTGCCTAGTCCTCTTGCTCTGCCTGGTGATCACCCATTCCCCTCCTCCCTGTGGGGTCTGAGTCTGCAGTGTGACCACCTCTCTATACGTGCTATCCACGATACTCTCCGCCTCGTGGATGCTCCACAGTGTCCCCAGCTGTCGCTCCATCTCCGAAACCCGGACTTCCAGGAGCTGCAGCTGGACACACTTCCTGCACACATGCCGGTCCCGGGCACTGGAAATGTTCCCGGCTTCCAACATGGAGCACGAGGAGCACACCACGGCTTTGAGCTCTCCTGCCATGACTTAACCCTTTAAATTACCTTTTGGACGATTTTAATGTCAAATAATATCAGTTACTCTCGGGCCCTTCTTCCCTGGTCCTCGTTACTACAGAACTCCCTAAAAAACACTACTTACTATAAATGAAATAAACTGTAAACCTTTCTTACCTTAGTTACTTACCCAGCTATTTAGAGTTATTCCCTAACAGCAGTGACTCACCAACCAATCACCTTGCAGCTTTCCTGTGACATCACTGTTGCCTTTTTTTTTCAAAACTCCGGCACGCTTGAAGAGGTCCGACTGCTCTCACACAGGTCCGACTGCTCTCCGCTCCTGAAGGTAAGTCAATGGGGGTGGGGATATTTGTGGAGATGTTGGCATTTATTACAAGGGGAATCAGGTATATAAGTAGAGATGTGTTGCTAAGGCTGTACAGGACCTTAGTTCGACTGCATCCAGAGTATTGTGTACAGTTAAGGTCTCCTTACTTAAGAAAGGATATAATTGCATTAGAAGCAGTTCAGAGAAGATTCACTCAACTGATTCCTGGAATGGGTTGAGCAGTTAAAAATTAGGGGTCTCCCATTTAAGACTGAGATAAGAAATGTTTTTTCTGTCAGAGGGTCGTTAATCATTGGAATTCTCTTCCCCAGAGAGCAGTGGAGGCTGGGTCCTTGAATATATTTAAGGCTGAGTTAGACAAGATTTTTGATCAACAAGGGAGTCAAGGGTTATGGCAGGCAGGAAAGTGGTGTTGAGATTTGAATCAGATCCGCCATGATCTTATTGAATGGCAGAGCAGGCTCAAGGGGCTGAATGGCCCACTCCTGTTCCTAATTCTTGAATTGTTGTGTGAGGCCCTAAGCTCTGAAATTCCCTCCCTAAACCGCACCAATTCTCTACCTCTCTCTCCTCCTTTAAGATGCTCATTAAAATCTACCTCTTTGTTCTGATATCTCCTTATTTGGCTCAGTGTCAAATTTTGTTTGCTGATGCTCGAGTGAAGCACCTTGAAATGTTTTACTATGTTAAAGGCGCTATATAAATGTCAGTATTAGTTGTTGTTCAGGGGTGGCTGAATATTCAAGTGCTGAACTGCTGGTCATTTTCCACCTTCACACCTCCTTCCTACTATATCTATTGGTAGCTGCAGAGGAACGTTCTTTCATTCAGGCGAAACGGAAGAAAACCAACACTGTTACAGGCAAGTCAAACTCAATACATAATCTAACACTAACAAAACATGAAAGTCAGTTGGGAACTCAGCTCGCAGCTCAAATAGCTGATATGTTCGAGTTGCAGAGTCTTTGCCTTGCTGCCATTTCTGTTGCTGGTCTTTTCTCTCTGACAGTGCTCCTGCAGTGTTTTTTGGATGCCTCCCTGACGATAACTGCTGGCCTTTGTGTCTTCGCCACTTGTTCTCTTGTTCGCCTGACTGACTGACTTGCCTCCCGTCCCTGGCCTGTCGGCTGGATCAACCACATGGATTGCACCCCCTGCAGAATTCATTTGCCAGTGTTTTCTCTGATGTGGTGTTAATTGTAACAGGGCCCCCCCCCCACCCCCAAGACGAGGCGCCAGCCAATCCAGATCGACCGTCGTGTTTTGTGGGTATAACACGGACAAAACGTAAAGCAGCTTCTTCTCCTTTTCCTACAATAAACAGATAACAGGAAGAGTTGCATTTCTATAGCACCTTTTATGACTTCAGGACGTCCCAAAGTGCTTTCCAGCCAATTTGCGCACAGCAAGCTCCCACAAACAGCAATGTGATAATGACCAGATAATCTGTTTTTTAGTGATGCTTGTTCAAGGGAAGAACACACCCTGATCTGATACAGTGCCATCAGTCTTGTATGTCCACCTGAGAGAGCAGACAGGGCCTCAGTTTAATATCTGATCTGAAAGACAGCACCTCTGACAGTGCAGCACTCCCTCAGTACTGTACTCGAGTGTAAGCATCACCTTGTATTGAGTCTCTGGCATGGGACTTGAACCTACAGATGTAGAGATAAGTGTTCTATCTACTGAGCCACAGCTGACAGTGAGAATGATTGGTTATTATTGCACACAGTCACGTTCATCTGGCTTTTGCCAACGAGCTCACTGTACAGTGGAAGCTGATGGTTAATGGTCTGACATCATGACGAACTGCAGTTAAGGGTAATCGCCTCATCACTCAGTGAGTGTCTGAAACCTTTTTCCATTGGAGAGATTGGGTTAGTAATCAGTAGTGAAATCAGATGATTTTGTGTTCACTCTGGTCTGGACAACTTTTGAACCCTTAGCTTCTAGGCAACAGTGAATAAAAATGTCTTTCAAATCCTCCCGTTCAACGTAGCTTCTCTTTTTATCAAGCTAAGAAAAAATCAAATGCATTTTGAGTTCGCAGATATTTCAGATGTGAAGCTGGTGTTTGAACATTGAGCCGTCTGCTGTCTCACGCGGGCGTCATCTGCATATTGGTTTGATCAGCTGTGTCTCCAAATTGCCTTTAAGAACACAATTACTAAAGAATACAAATTCATAAAATTCAAAAGCACATGATTTTATTTGCCCACCTCATATGAACTTGGAGCTGACCTGACACTCCATGTTCGTATAGAAAGTCAACAGCAGCAACAGATACTGTGACCAATTTAAAAATGCACATCTGCTGTGCTTGGAGCACTGCAGTTAAAATCTATTATTCAGCATGGTGAAGAATGAAGATTTGTATTTGGGTGAATGTCTTGAAAGGGAAGGTTGGTTTCTATAGGATTCGTCTGACAGCAATTTGCATTGTAGTTACAGCCCATAGTAAAAGGAGAGCTACTTTGTTAAAGGTGTAACTCCAAAAGAGATTAATGATTCCGAAGGTTTTTATTATAGCCCTGGCTCCATGCTTTGTTCTGCTGGTGTCAAGGCAACGGATTGATGCTCGCATTGTTTAGTCCGCCTATTCCCAACTGCATGAATGTTTGATTCTGGATGCCAGCTGATCTCCCCATCCTAATTAGCAATATCTCCTCAATAAGTCATTGCAGGTATTTACAGAGGATTAATTCCAGACATTACAAGATAGACCTGATTACTGATTACTATTCCTGAGGGATATCGTCCTAGGGTGGTAGTTTTTGTTTGCTTCAATTACAGTATCGCTGTGAATATCAATGTGGGGTGTGTGTGTGTGTGTCTGTATGTCTGTGTGTCTGGATGTCTGTGTGTGTGTGTGTGGGTGTGTGTGTGTGTGTATGTCTGTGTGTGTGTGTGTGTGTGTGTGTCTGTATGTTTGTATGTCTGTCTGTGTGAGCGTGTGTCTGTGTGTGTGTGTATGTCTGTCTGTCAGTGTGAGCCTCTGTGTGTGTGCGTGTCTGGATGTATGTGTGTGTCTGGATATCTGTGTGTGTGTGCGTGTGTCTCTGTGTGTGTGTCTGTATGTCTGTGTGTGTGTGTGTCTGTATGTGTGTGTGTCTGTATGTGTCTGTGTCTATGTCTGTATGTCTGTGTGCGTCTGTATGTATGTCTGTGTGTGTGTGTGTCTGTTTGTGTGTGTGCGTGTGTGTATTTCTCTGTGTGTGTTTGTGTCTGTATGCCTGTGTCTCTGTGTGTGTGTGTCTGTATGTCTGTGTCTGGATGTCTGTGTGTGTGTCTGTCTGTTTGTCTCTGTGTGTGTTTGTATGTCTCTATGTTTGTCTGTGTGTGTCTGTGTGTCTATGTCTGTATGTCTGTGTGTGTCTGTATGTGTGTGTGTGTCTGTATGTGTATGTCTGTGTGTGTGTCCGTATGTCTGTGTGTGTGTGTGTCTATATGTGTGTGTCTGTATGTATGTGTGCGTCTGTGTGTCTGTCTGTGTCTGTATGTCTGTGTGTGTCTGTATGTGTGTGTGTATGTCTGTGTGTGTGTGCCTGTATGTGTGTGTGTGTTTGTCTGTCTGTATGTGTGTGTGTCTGTATGTGTCTGTGTGTGTCTGTATGTGTGTGTGTATGTCTGTGTGTGTGTGCCTGTATGTATGTGTGTGTCTGTGTGTGTGTCCGTATGTGTGTGCGTGTGTCTGTGTGTCTATGTCTGCATGTCTGTGTGTGTATATCTGTGTGTGTATGTCTGTGTGTGTGTCCGTATGTCTGTGTGTGTGTGCGTGTGTGTGTCCGTATGTCTGTGTGTGTCTGTATGTGTGTGTGTATGTCTGTGTGTGTGTGTGTGTATGTGTGTGTGTCTGTGTCTGTGTGTCTGTATGTCTGTGTCTGTATGTGTGTGTGTGTATGTCTGTGTGTCTGTATGTGTCTGTGTGTGTCTATGTGTGTGTGTATGTCTGTGTGTGCCTGTATCTCTGTGTGTGTCTGTATGTCTGTGTGTGTGTCTGTATGTGTGTGTCTGTATGTGTGTGCGTGTATGTCTGTGTGTGTGTATGTCTATGTGTGTGTGTATGTATGTCTGTGTGTGTGTGTGTGTCTGTATGTGTGTGTGTGTGTGTCTGTATGTGTGTGTGTGGATGTCTCTGTGTGTTTGTATGTCTGTGTGTGTGTGTGTGTGTGTGTTTATGTGTCTGTGTGTGTGTCTGTATGTCCCTGTGTGTGTGTGTGTGTGTGTTTATGTGTCTGTGTCTGTGTGTCTGTATGTCCCTGTGTATGTCTGTATGTCTGTCTGTGTGAGTATCTGTATGTCTGTGAGTGTGTATGTCTGTGTCTGTATGTCTGTGTGTGTGTGTCTGTGTGTCTCTGTGTGTGTGTATGTCTATATGTCTGTGTGTGTATGTGTGTGTGTGTGTGCGTGTCTGTATGTCTGTGTATGTGCCTGTATCTGTGTGTGTGTATGTCTGTGTGTGTGTGCGTGTATGTCTGTATGTCTGTGTGTGTTTCTGTATGTGTGTGTGTCTGTATCTATGTGTGTGTGTGTATCTGTATGTCTGTGTGTGTTTATGTGTCTGTGTGTGTGTCTGTATGTCTCTGTGTATGTCTGTATGTCTGTATGTCTGTCTGTGTGAGTGTCTGTATGTCTGTGTGTGTGTGGATGTGTGTGTGTGTGTGTGTCTATGTCTGTGTGTGTGGATGTGTGTGTGTGTGTCCGTATGTCTGTTTGTGTGTCTGTATGTCTGTGTGTGTATGTCGATGTCTCTGTGTGTGTGTGTATGTCTGTGTTTGTGTCTGTATGTCTGTGAGGGTGTGTGTCTGTATGTCTGTGTGTATATGTCTATGTCTGTGTGTGTATGTCTGTGCGTGTGTGTCAGTGTGTCTGTGTCTGCATGTGTGTGTTTCTGTGTGTGTTTCTGTGTGTGTGTGTGTCTGTTTGTCTCTGTGTGTGTTCGTGTGTCTCTATGTCTGTGTGTGTGTGTGTGTCTGTGTGTCTATGTCTGTGTGTGTCTATATGTCTGTGTGTGTCTGTATGTATGTCTGTGTGTGTGTGTGCGTGTGTCTGTTTGTGTGTGTGCGTGTGTGTATTTCTCTGTGTGTGTTTGTGTCTGTATGCCTGTGTCTGTGTGTGTGTGTGTCTGTATGTCTGTGTGTTTGTGTGTGTGTGTGTGTCTGTCTGTCTGCATGTGTATGTGTATCTCTGTCTGTGTGTGTTTCTGTATGTGTGTGTGTGTCTGGATGTCTGTGTGTGTGTCTGTCTGTTTGTCTCTGTGTGTGTTTGTATGTCTCTATGTTTGTCTGTGTGTATGTCTGTGTGTGTGCGTGTGTCTGTGTGTCTATGTCTGTATGTCTATGTGTGTCTGTATGTGTGTGTGTGTCTGTATGTGTATGTCTGTGTGTGCATGTCTGTGTGTGTATTTCTGTGTGTGTGTCCGTATGTCTGTGTGTGTGTGTGTCTATGTCTGTATGTATGTGTGTGTCTGTATGTATGTGTGTGTCTGTATGTCTGTATGTGTGTGTGTGTGTGTCTGTATGTGTATATCTGTGTGTGTATGGCTGTGTGTGTATTTCTGTGTGTGTGTCTGTATGTGTGTGTGTGTCTGTGTGCCTGTGTGTGTCTGTCTGTATGTCTGTGTGTGTCTGTATGTCTGTGTGTGTCTGTATGTGTGTGTGTATGTCTGTGTGTGTGTGCCTGTATGTCTGTGTGTGTGTGTGTGTGTGTATGTCTCTGTGTGTGTCTGTATGTCTGTGTGTGTGTGTCTGTCTGTATGTCTGTGTGTGTCTGTATGTGTGTGTGCGTTTGTCTGTATGTGTGTGTGTCTGTATGTGTCTGTGTGTGTCTGTATGTGTCTGTGTGTGTCCGTATGTGTGTGTGTGTGTCTGTGTGTCTATGTCTGCATGTCTGTGTGTGTCTGTATGTATGTGTGTGTCTGTGTGTCTGTATGTGTGTGTGTGTCTGTGTGTGTGTGTCTGTATGTGTATATCTGTGTGTGTATGTCTGTGTGTGTATGTCTGTGTGTGTGTCCATATGTCTGTGTGTGTGCGTGTCTGTCTGTATGTCTGTGTGTGTCTGTATTTGTGTGTGTGTGTATGTCTGTGTGTGTGTCTGTGTCTGTATGTCTGTGTCTGTATGTGTGTGTGTGTCTGTCTGTATGTCTGTGTGTCTGTATGTGTCTGTGTGTGTCTGTATGTGTGTGTGTCTGTCTGTGTGTGCCTGTATGTCTGTGTGAGTCTGTATGTGTGTGCATGTATGTCTGTGTGTGTGTGTATGTCTGTGTGTGTGTGTGTATGTATGTCTGTGTGTGTCTGTATGTGTGTGTGTGTGTGTCTGTGTGTGTGTGGATTTCTGTGTGTGTTTGTATGTCTGTGTGTGTGTGTGTGTTTATGTGTCTGTGTGTGTCTGTATGTCTGTGTGTGTGTGTGTGTCTGTATGTCTGTGTGTCTGTATGTGTATGTCTGTGTTTTTGTATGTCTGTGTGTGTGTGTCTGTGTGTCTCTGTGTATGTGTATGTCTATATGTCTGTGTGTGTGTGCGTGTCTGTATGTCTGTGTGTGTGCCTGTATCTGTGTGTGTCTGCATGTCTGTGTGTGTGTGCGTGTATGTTTGTATGTCTGTGTGTGTGTCTGTATGTGTGTGTGTGTCTGTATCTATGTGTGTGTGTGTATCTGTATGTCTGTGTGTGTTTGTATGTCTGTGTGTGTGTTTATGTGCCTGTGTGTGTGTCTGCATGTCTCTGTATGTCTGTCTGCGTGTGTGTGTGTCTGTATCTATGTGTGTGTGTGTATCTGTATGTATGTGTGTGTATGGATGTGTGTGTGTGTGTCTGTGTGTGTGTGTGTGTGTGTGTCCGTATGTCTGTTTGTGTGTCTGTATGTCTGTGTGTGTATGTCTATGTCTGTGTGTGTGTGTGTGTGTATGTCTGTGTTTGTGTCTGTATGTCTGTGAGGGTGTGTGTCTGTATGTCTGTGTGTATATGCCTATGTCTGTGTGTGTATGTCTGTGTGTCTCTGTGTTTGTGTGTAATTCTATATGTCTGTGTGTGTTTGTGTGTGTGTCTGTGTGTGTGTATGTCTGTGCGTGTGTGTGTCAGTGTGTCTGTGTCTGCATGTGTGTGTATGTCTGTCTGTGTGTGTTTCTGTGTGTGTGTGTCTGTTTGTCTCTGTGTGTGTTTGTGTGTCTCTATGTCTGTGTGTGTGCGTGTGTCTGTGTGTCTATGTCTGTGTGTGTCTGTATGTATGTGTGTGTCTGTATGTGTATGTCTGTTTGTGTGTGTGTGTGTCCGTATGTGTCTGTGTGTGTGTGTGTGTCTGTGTATGTGCGTGTGTCTGTGTATCTATGTCTGTATGTCTGCGTGTGTCTGTATGTATGTGTGTGTCTGTATGTCTGTGTGTGTCTGTATGTATATATCTGTGTGTGTATGTCTGTGTGTATTTCTGTGTGTGTGTCCGTATGTCTTTGTGTGTGTGTGTATGTGTCTGTGTGCCTGTGTGGTGTGTGTGTCTGTCTGTATGTCTGTGTGTGTGTATGTCTGTGTGTGTGTGCCTGTATGTCTGTGTGTGTGTGTATGTCTGTGTGTATGTCTTTGTGTGTGTGTCTGTATGTCTGTGTGCTTGTGTGTGTGTGTGTGTCTGTATGTCTGTAGGTGTGTGTGTCTGTACTTCTGTGTGCGTGTATGTCTGTGTGTGTATGTCTGTGTGTGTGTGTGTATGTCTGTGTGTGTCTGTATGTCTGTGTGTGTGTATGTCTGTCTGTCTGTTTGTGTGTCTGTGTGTGTGTCTGTATGTCTGTGTGTGTGTCTGTATGTCTGTGTGTGTCTGTGTCTGCATGTGTGTGTGTATGTCTGTGTGTGTCTGTGTCTGCATGTGTGTGTGTATGTCTGTCTGTGTGTGTTTCTGTGTGTGTGTGTGTGTCTCTATGTCTGTGTGTGTGCGTGTGTCTGTGTGTCTATGTCTGTGTGTGTCTGTATGTATGTGTCTGTATGTGTATGTCTGTTTGTGTATGTATGTGTGTATATTTCTGTGTGTGTGTCCGTATGTGTCTGTGTGTGTCTGTGTATGTGCGTGTGTCTGTGTGTCTATGTCTGTATGTCTGCGTGTGTCTGTATGTATGTGTGTGTCTATATGTCTGTGTGTGTCTGTATGTGTATATCTGTGTGTGTATGCCTGTGTGTATTTCTGTGTGTGTGTCCGTATGTCTTTGTATGTCTGTGTGTGTGTCTGTATCTCTTTGTGTGTGTGTGTATGTGTCTGTGTGCCTGTGTGGTGTGTGTGTCTGTCTGTATGTCTGTGTGTGTGTATGTATGTGTGTGTGTGCCTGTATGTCTATGTGTGTGCGTCTGTGTGTGTGTGTATGTCCGTGTGTATGTCTTTGTGTGTGTGTCTGTATGTCTGTGTGCTTGTGTGTGTGTGTCTGTCTGTATGTCTGTATGTGTGTGTGTCTGTACGTCTGTGTGCGTGTATGTCTGTGTGTGTGTGTATGTCTGTGTGTGTCTGTATGTCTGTGTGTGTCTGTATGTCTGTGTGTGTGTCTGTATGTCTGTCTGTTTGTGTGTCTGTATGTCTGTGTGTGTGTGTCTGTATGTGTGTGTGTGTCTGTATGTCTGTGTGTGTCTGTGTCTGTATGTCTGTCTTTGTGAGTGTCTGTGTGTGTGTCTGTATCTGTGTGTGTGTATATCTGTATGTCTGTGTGTGTGTGCCTGTATGTCTGTGTGTGTGTGTATGTCTGTGTTTGTGTGCGTGTCAGTGTGTCTGTGTGTGTGTGTGTCTGTATGTCTGTGTGTGTGTTTGTGTGTCTGTGTGTTTGTATGTCTGTGTGTCTGTCTTTGTGTGTGTGTCTGTATGTCTGTGTGCCTGTGTGTGTGTGTGTCTGTCTGTATGTCTGTATGTGTGTGTCTGTGTGTGTGTATGTCTGTGTGTGTCTGTATGTCTGTGTGTGTGTATGTATGTCTGTCTGTTTGTGTGTCTGTATGTCTGTATGTGTGTGTGTGTGTCTGGATGTCTGTGTGTGTTTGTATGTCTGTGTGTGTCTGTATGTGTGTGTGTGTATGTCTGTGTGTGTCTGTATGTCTGTGTGTGTCTGTATGTCTGTGTCTGTATGTCTGTGTGTGTATGTCTGTGTGTGTGTATGTCTGTGTGTGTCTGTATGTCTGTGTGTGTCTGTATGTCTGTGTGTGTGTGTGTGTGTGTCTGGATGTCTGTGTGTGTCTGTATGTCTGTGTGTGTATGTATGTCTGTATGTCTGTCTGTTTGTGTGTCTGTATGTCTGTGTCTGTATGTGTGAGTGTCTGTATGTCTCTGTGTATGTCTGTATGTCTGTCTGTGTGAGTGTCTGTATGTCTGTGTGTGTGTGTATCTGTATGTCTGTGTGTGTGTGGATGTGTGTGTGTGTGTGTGTCTATGTCTGTGTGTGTGGATGTGTGTGTGTGTGTGTCCGTATGTCTGTTTGTGTGTCTGTATGTCTGTGTGTGTATGTCGATGTCTCTGTGTGTGTGTGTATGTCTGTGTTTGTGTCTGTATGTCTGTGAGGGTGTGTGTCTGTATGTCTGTGTGTATATGTCTATGTCTGTGTGTGTATGTCTGTGCGTGTGTGTCAGTATGTCTGTGTCTGCATGTGTGTGTTTCTGTGTGTGTTTCTGTGTGTGTGTGTGTGTCTGTTTGTCTCTGTGTGTGTTCGTGTGTCTCTATGTCTGTGTGTGTGCGTGTGTCTGTGTGTGTCTATGTCTGTGTGTGTCTATATGTCTGTGTGTGTCTGTATGTATGTCTGTGTGTGTGTGCGTGTGTCTGTTTGTGTGTGTGCGTGTGTGTATTTCTCTGTGTGTGTTTGTGTCTGTATGCCTGTGTCTCTGTGTGTGTGTGTCTGTATGTCTGTGTGTTTGTGTGTGTGTGTGTGTGTGTGTCTGTCTGTCTGCATGTGTATGTCTGTCTGTGTGTGTTTCTGTATGTGTGTGTGTGTCTGTCTGTTTGTCTCTGTGTGTGTTTGTATGTCTCTATGTTTGTCTGTGTGTATGTCTGTGTGTGTGTCTGTGTGTCTATGTCTGTATGTCTGTGTGTGTCTGTATGTGTGTGTGTGTCTGTATGTGTATGTCTGTGTGTGCATGTCTGTGTGTGTATTTCTGTGTGTGTGTCCGTATGTCTGTGTGTGTGTGTGTCTATGTCTGTATGTATGTGTGTGTCTGTATGTACGTGTGTGTCTGTATGTTTGTATGTGTGTGTGTGTG